>NC_133477.1:2915139-2926637 GCF_025370935.1 Choristoneura fumiferana | reverse complement strand
TTTTTATTTGTGGCGGCATCATCTTTTCTGCATCACTTAATTCACCAAAGTCACAAATTCTCATACACAAAAAGTCGTTTTAAATATTTAACTCTTTTATTTCTTTAATTTTCAAGAACTCCATACAAAAGCAAAACAAATCCTACTATTTTGAAACGATTATTTTTTCACTAATTACAATGTTAGAATGGACCTGGGAACTTTTTTGAATACATCCAAATTAAATTAAATCATGTTTATTTATTGGATACATGTAACATAAGCTCTTAAAATTACCGACACGCTCTTGGCCGGTTTTTTTTTAATACCCATCCCTTAAAATATGATGTAAATGGAGTGAAAAAATTGCTTTTGGAACTTTTTAATAACTAATATCGTCAGTTGATAACTTTTATTTTTTAATAATAAGAAAAAATTTTTAATACAAGCTTTTTTGCTGTACTTTTTGTCGTTTTTTTTATTATTCAACTGGGTGGCAAACTAGCAAGTGGGTCTCCTGATTTTTTTTTATTGTACTTTTACTTTTATCATCATCTAAACTACATTTCCGTATCAAATTTTTTAGTTAATGATTTTTTAAGGCCATAAGTTTTTGTGATTTTTTGAAATACTTTTCTATTTCTTAATTTTTTATGCTTGTTGGTAGCTTAAAAGTATTATAAGATATCATCACTACTTCGAAAAAATCTCATATATCAAATCAATACGTCAACAAAATTGTCCTTTAAAATAATGTCCTCAAAGTTCAGTCAGAAAAATTTAAGCAGTTGAAATTGGCTAATGATTAGCTTTGATTTGATACCCATATTGTTACAATTTTGTTTCTCTGAAATGTTATTAGAAAATAAAAGCTGTTTGATTATAGGCTAAATATAATCTCTCTCTCCCAATACCCTACCATTCTGCAGGCCTGACATGACAAAAAATTGTACTTCACATGATACACTCCGCAGTTATTCTTATAGTTGACAAAGTATGAGATGACTTATAAGGTTACAATACTTATCTGATTAATGAAGTATTTAAAGTCCTTGGCAATGGTGATAACACATGAAATAGCACTCAATAATTACTTTAAATCAGAATGTAACTCTAAAATATGAAATTTTAATCTAACTTAAGTTGAGCTAAACAAGGAAACTACCTACTTCGATAATGATAAATCCTGAAACAGTAATGCTGGTTTTTCCTTATGCTGCAACATTGTTTTTTCTGAAAGATTTTGACCTCATTATTTATTGTTTAAAATAAGTATGACGTATGACCAAATTATGTGGTTTGATAGTGTAAGTTCTGTAAAACAAGACTTACACTTATTACACATAGTTTCTAATACATTTCATGTCACATGTGAACACTGGTAACATTTAGTAAGAATTTTCTGTTCTCATCAGAGAAATATGGAATATGATGATCAATGAAACAGAATGAAATATTGAAGTGTAGAAATTGACATAGATTGCACCAGAGGCCTAATTGTCTAACGTTTTTCTACATAGGTACTTATACTCAACTTCAACTTTTTTGTTTTTGGCAACCGGTACTTTTGTTGTTGTTTCTTTAAAAAAATATGCTCTGTCCATCAAGGACAATTTGCCAGTGTCTAGTAGTTTTTGCCGTTGTACGGTAAAAAAATTCTAGAAAATGAAATATGAGAGGTATGGTGGATGAACGATGACAGCGCGAATCAACCGGTACTTATACTCTGCTAACGTTTCTGATCTGACACTCGCGATTACAATCAAATGACAGTTTTTGTATTGAAAACTGTCATTTGATTGTAATCATAAGTGTCAGAAATGTTACACAATAGACCCTCAGGTTGATTCGCGCTGTCATCGTTCATCCACCATTACGTCTCATATTTCGTTTTCTAGAATTTTTTTACCGTACAACGGCAAAAACTACTAGACACTGGCAAAATTGACCTCCGATGGACAGAGCCATATTTTTTTAAAGAAACAACAACAAACAACAGACCCTCAGGTTGCCTAAGCTTAGAGTGCCCTTTTCTAAGCCTTGCATTCAGGGCCTACATGCAGTGTAATAGCCAGTCATATAGTGTACCATCAGCCAAATAAGTGGTCTATCAATTTTTAAACAAGTTCCTATCAAACAAATATGTTGTTATTTTTTTTTTTTTATTTGAAACGGGCAATGTACAAATTTGTCACATTAGCCCATAGGGCAAAAACATATATGTTGTTAAAGTCGAACTTTCATGTTGACAGACATGTCTATTGGCATTATTATTTTATGTATGACATCCAAGTGATTATCAAACCTTAGGGTGGTAGACCACATATTAGGCTGATGATACAGAATGTATGCATATACAGTTTTTTATTTTTTATTTCTATACTAGCGATCCCCCCGGTTTCGCACGGGCAAGGAAAAAAAACGGCCAAGTGCGAGTCGGACTCTCATACGAAGGGTACCGTACCTATACAAAAATAGACATTAGCATAAAACGGCAAAAAAAAACATGTTTGCTGTATGGGAGCCCACCTTAAATATTTATTTTATTTTAATTTAATTATTTATTTTTAAAGTGCATTATATACCAATAAATATTCTGTGAATATTTCAAGCAACTACCTGTTGTCATTATTAATATAGCAAAAAAAACACGTTTGTTGTATGTGAGCCCCCTTAAACATTTATTTTGTTCTGTTTTTAGTATTTGTTGTTATAGCGGCCATAGAAATACATCATCTGTGACAGTTTCAACTGTCTAGCTATCACGATTCATGAAATACTGCCTAGTGACAGAGACAGACGGACAGTGGAGTCTTAGTAATAGGGTCCGATTTTTACCCTTTGGGCACAACACTCTAAAAAGGTCTCTAATCAAGGGCACTTCACACACATTTTTCAGCTCAATTTCCCAAAAACTACACCCAACACTCACAAAGCCGGGGCGTGTCAACATAAGAGTAAATGCATTTTTGGTTAGATTGATATTTGAATTTCGTAATATCTTTTGAATGGAATGTCCGATTTGAATAATTCAAAAAGTAATCTATAGTCAGTAGATGTTTGATGTAACATAATATAACATGGTCTCATTTTAGTCGTCGTTTCTGGTAACTTTTAAAATGTAAAAAAGTAGTTATAGTGACATAACTACAATAGTTGGACATATGGTATTGCAAAGTTTTTTGAAGATCTTGATGTATTCTTTAATATCGTAAAACATTTTTTTGATCTGTAATCAATAGTTTCTACAGCTCATGCGATGAAAGATGTTTTATGGCAACTTTTTTTATACTTTGAGTTACATTATTGTAGTTTTAATACGGAACCCTAATTTTTTCTGTTAATAAATATAGCCCATCGCACTTTGGAATAATTTAGTATTCTAATAGAGAAAGAATTTTTTAAATCGGTCCTGTACTTTTTGAGTTAATTCATAACAAACATCTAAAAATCCAAAGCTTTCCTCTTTATAATCTATCTATATAAATAAAAATGAATCTTAAAATCTGTTGCTAAGCGCAAAACTCGGGAACAACTGGTCCAATTTCGCTAATTCTTTTTTTGTTATGTTCGTTATTGTCAGGAGAAGGTTTTAATGGAAGAAAATACAGAAAAAATACAACAGGGGGCGAAGCCGCGGCACAGCTAGCTTTAGTATTAGTATATATATATATATATAGTATAGAAGTATAGATTACCAACCCTCATTCATAGACACTATACAAGGCAGTGGCACAGCAAGCAGGTCTGTAGAGTATAAAACCCAGGGTAACCCAACCTCATAATTTGTTATGATTCCAAAGTAATTAACACATTTTGAGGTAAATAACATGGTAGAAATATTTATGAGTATGTACAGGTTCAAAATACTCAAAACCTTGGTTAGCACATTTTTTTCATAATTGATTATTCAAACTGGTACTAATACTGGCTGCCAATAAGACTTTTTACTTACGGAATTAGGCTAGACTTTTTAAGTTTTTATGTTCAATAATATGAAATTGTCAACCATGTCAGATGTCAATAAAGCGCGGGTGATCGAGTTTTTCTATGATTAATTATTATAACGATAAAGTATTAAGATATTAGAATCAAAAGTCAATCGGAAGTCATATCTAAACTACAACCAACATAAGTGCTAGGCAAGGTACGTATTTACTAAATATTTTTATTTATTATGTAAGTTAAGCCTTTTCCTCTGTTAGCATTTCAAGAAAACAAGCTCAAGGATAGGTACTGGGCGATTGCAATAAATGCTAGTCTAGCAAGGGTCGTTTACACAGGAATTGAGCATCTCATTGATTCCGATTTTATTTCACAGTTAAAGAACAATTTTACTTACCAGCGTTGATGTCCATTTCAATCATCAGCTTACTTTTGACAAAGGCCGTTAACTAAACTCTTATTTCTCAATTTATGTGAACAAACACGAAAAGCATTGGCGCTATTGCGGCCATTATTACAAAAGTCAAACGTTTCACCCGATTTCCCGCGGTAACGAAATTTATCTAAATAATGCTAAGAAAACTTAACTGACAGTATATCTGTTTGTGTTAAATACATTCACATTACTACTTAAACTAACTAAATAGTACAAGTTAAAGCATTAAAATTCAAAAAATTATAGAAAATAACCCTCAGATTCCCTTTTAGTTCAGTCCATCCATACTCCACAGAGAATTAGAGAAATTTGTCTATGGTGCTAGTGAAGGAGGAAGGTTGGATGAGTAGTATGAGTACAGGCCTTAGGCGGTTACCACACTACGCTGCCACCGCGCCCTTCTGCGATGCGATCGTACAATTTTTCACTTTTAATGCTACATTTACACCCTTGCCGAGGCTTGCCAAGCGTCTGCAAAGTCCAAGGCTATACAAACAAACGCTTCAATGCCATTAACACGCTTGCAATGCAATGCAAGAGCGTCAGTGTATTCCGGACAGGCAAGCATGGCAGACGTGGATCTCGAAGTTGTTTCGAAGACATATTTTTATTTTAAGAAAAAGGATAAAATTTCTTCGTTAGTCTAAGCACTCACAATGGCCAATAACTATGTACGTAAGTAAGGCGTAAGCTCCTGTGTGACACTAACACTAAGCACGAACTAACGTGTAAACACGTCGCAAGCGTTTGCCGCCAAAAAACCGACGCCGGCCCGGATCGGCGGCAAGCGCTGGCAAGCTCACGCAAGCCCATGGACGTACTACCTACGCAAGCCTATCCAAACGGGCCGTTTACGTGCTTGGCAAGCGTGTAAATGTAGCATTACTGTAGTATCTTCGGGGCTACTACGAAATTCGAAAACCAAAGTTCGTGTCATTCCATCCCTTTGATACTTGTACTATTTAATACGAGAGTGAGAGGGACGGTACGTCACGAACTTCGATTTTCAAATTTCGGTGTAGGCCCTCTTGTTTTATGTGCAAAAACTGCATGGTACGTACCGTCCCTCTCACTCTCGTATTCAATAGTACAAGTATCAAAGGGATGGAATGACACGAACTTTGGTTTTCGAATTTCGTAATAGCCCCGAAGATACTACAGTAATGCTTGCCAAGCTTCGGCAAGCTAGGCTTGCGTAGGTAGTACGTCCATGGGCTTGCGTGAGCTTGCCAGCGCTTGCCGCCGATCCGGGCCGGGGTCGGTTTTTTAACACAGATCAAAGGAACTTGCGGCTAATGTATGTAAATGTTAGCTCGTTTAGCCTGAGACACAGGAAGAATTATCCTAGTTCAGGCACACGTGTTACATAGATTTTAAGTAAAATATTGTATTTTGTTATTTTGTACCGAAATTAATTTGAATACATTTTATTATTATGCTCTTTATTTATTTTCATTCTTAGGATTAGGTTTTATAATAGTTATAAAAAGTAAAACGCATACAGTCAAGGGCATAGATATCGACACGGCCAAAGTTACAAAAATATGTATATGATTAAGGCCGTGTATAGGTACATATTTTTGCAACTTTGGCCGTGTCGATATCGTTGCCCTTGACTGTACAAAATAAAAAATATTATAAAAACCTAACCTAGTTTTCCGCCGGTAATGGGGCAGGGCCCAAGCTACCGGTGGACAGGGCCGCAGAGTGAGGAACCTCCGGACGATGCGTGCCGTGTCCAGAAGCTCCGCCTTCTGTATCTGGCCCTTGGTCCAGCCATCTAGCGAGAGTCTCTTGAGATGTTGGTCGAGACTGTTCGCTATTAGACCGTTTGCCGAAACGACTATCGGGACAATGATCGTCGAGTCAACATCCCACATAGCAGTCACCTCGTGAGCCAAGTCAAGGTACTTGCTGAGTTTGTCCTTCTCGGCCTTCACGAGGTTCTCGTCATGAGGGATGGTGATGTCGACGAGCACTGCCTAGCGGTTTGATCGATCTGTCAGCGCGATATCAGGCTTATTGGCTACAAAAGTCCTGTCCGTGATGACAGATCGACCCCAAACCAGCGTGGCTCGACCTATATATAATACGGCACCTCAGAGTTTACAAGGCCGTATCGAAGAGCAAGTTGCTGGTGGATAATCCTGGCTACTACTTATGTCTGTGCAAATACTCACCGTTAGCGAGATGAGAACATCCGGAGATAATATGCCCGAGTGACTCCCCTGGACGGCGACATGCCCGACAAATGTCGAGCGTACCGTCCTGCAGAATATATACCTCCGGAAGTTTTTCGTCATGATAACTTCGTCAGCAATTGCACACCCAAAACCCTCAGTTTCCCCAAAGAGATCGCCGAAACGTAACCAGGTCACCAACGCGAGAAGGTCTACATCAGGCCCTATTAGGGCCTTGTAGAACCGCCCGTGTAGCTCCTTGCTCTTCCATACGTTCTTGCGATCTTCCGTGCTCATTACCATAGGACTGCGCCAATTTTCGTTTGCCAAGAATAGCGGGGTGAGGTATCTGTCTACTGCCACAACATCGCGACGCATCCCATACTCGTTGCTAAGGAAATAATCCCTAAGGCTGCATACCTCGCGGTTGTGGATATTTTTGGCATTAAGAAAGCCGCGACCTCCACATTTCCGTGGGATGTACAGCTTCATAACAGACGAACGTGGGTGTAGCATGCGATGGGTAGTAAGCAGTAGGCGGACTCTCCGGTCCAGGGCGTCCAGTTAAGTTTGAGTCCAACTTAGTATGCCAAAGGAGTATGTGAATAGGGCATTATTATTATTATTATTATTACTACGAAACTCGAAGTTCGTATCGTACCGTCCCTCTCGCTCGTATTAAATAGTATCTATAATTAAGTGTCAGAGGGACCGCACGACACGAATTTCGAGTTTAGTAGTAGCCCCAAGCAAGCATGGCAGACGTGGATCTGTGAGCGACACTAACAAAACTAGGGTTACCATATGGAAAAAATCAATGTCCTGATAAAAATCTTGATAAATTTAAGTTAATAAAAATTATGATCCTATTTTAAATTGTTTTGAAATAAAGGTTTTGTTGAATACTTACTACTTAATGACATTTATCATTTCATTCAATAAATCTGTGTAAAAATTGTATTAATTGTAGGTATAATTTCCAAAAATCCAGACACTTGCCAAGTTCGGCCACAATCCTGACAAAGGGTCAAAATTCCTGACATGTCAGGACAAAACCTGACGTATGGCAGACCTACATAAAAGACGAGCCAACGTGTAAACACGTCGCAAGCGCTTGCCGCAAGTTCCTTTGATCTGTGTTGAAAAATCGACCCCGGCCCTCGGCCCGGCCGGAAAAAGTGGATAATACATAAGTTAGGGAACCGACCGTACTGAAAACTAAAACATGATTGTATTTACTACCTACTGCATTTATTAACTTTAGTTAAAGCTTTATGAAAAATTACAAACCAGACCGAAAAAAAACAGTTAAATCTTATTTTATAATAATAGTACGTACGAGATCTCCTCCGCCCGTTTTGATTAACAAGTTATATTGTAACGATGCCTTTAAAATTTAATGAATGAACATAACTTGATGAGATTACAAAAAGTATATTTTTACTGAATTAAATAAATTAAAACAGTTTTTCTCTCAGAATAGTAGTTCGTTAAAAACAAATAAAAATACAACCGAATCAATGACCTCCTTTTTTGAAGTCGGTTAAAAATAAGACTGAGCTAGGACACTGACGAACGAACACATCAATCAGTGAATGAAGACTAAATAAGTGACAATATATGGGTATATCAACTATTTCTTGTTGTTATTCAGTCGCGTCAGCGAGGTGACAAAAGTAGTACAGCAGGGCTACTACGAAACTCGAAACTCGAAGTTCGTGTCGTGTGGTCCCTCTGACACTTATTATTAAATACGAGAGCGAGAGGGACGGTACGATACGAACTTCGAGTTTCGAGTTTCGTAGTAGCCCTGCTGTTTAATAGAAGAAATGTTGTGTCACAACATGCATATTAGATGGCCAATTTTATAGAAAGGGCTCAAAACTGCCACAAAAATGCATGTTTGGCAAAATTTTAATCCTATAAACTTACGGTTTAAGGAGTGACTCAGGAGAACGTAACTATGGCAATGAGGAGCAAGAAAAAGTTGATCGACCCATATATATTACACTATTATTTACTTATTTATTATTTATTGTATACATGTATGTATCATTCGTTTTAGACAAAACGTGTGATGGGTATAAAATATCGATACCTTGGGGCTCAAAGGGCGTAAAGCACAAACACAACTTCTCAGGAGAAGCAAAAGGCTGGAAAAATAAATAAACATAGTTTTGTTGTTTCTAATGTTAGGTACCTACATAAAAGTCTTCTATTGACGAAGAGCTTAGAATTTTTTGTAGTTTTTGTTAATATACTCCAATTGGATGCAAACTGTATGGTTACAGAGATACGTGCGCTATACGCCCTGTAAATCACATTATCACAAATTTTGCTTTTAAATGTGTCGTAAGTATAGGAAAGTTCAACTTCTTCTTATGGCAATAACTTGACCGTTTCTAAGAGTAAAAAATCGTATTATTCCATACTTATGATTATATTAGGCTGCAGTCTTAAGAAATCAAAATAAACGTTGAAATATTTGGTGGTCGTAAAGGACACTTAAATAAATTACAGCTTTTACGCCGTATGTCTAAAATTTTTTCGAGGCAATAAACGGAGTGTTGAAATATGGGTCGCTATAATACCGGTGTTTTTTAATATGCTTTATATTTACTGTCTTGATGATTATACAATGTAATTTTTTTGTTCTTTATATCCCAAATTTTGAAAATAACTGTTTTTAGGGACTAACACAAATCGTAAAGGACATTTATGAACGAATTTCCTTTCGTGGATTATACAGATCGATAGATAGAAAAAAACTGTATAAGCAGTGGCGTAGCTACCAAGGGGCTAGGCGTGGCAGTGCCCCGAGGCCCTCTAGCTCAGGGGCCCTCGAAATTCTGCTTTATAGCTGATGATAAAGTTGCTTAGCATTTTTAAAGTATTTGTATATATAATGATTTTACTTCAAAAAACCTTACCAGTTTTGATAGCAGTGGGCCCCATTTTTTTATTTGCCCCAGGGCCCTAGGTTACCTAGCTACGCCACTGTGTATAAGATGCCATAGAGAGTGTCTTTACGCCCAAATGTCTTTTACGCCCTTTGAGTTTCAAGGTATCGATATTATACTGTAATAAATATTATTATATTGGCCATTTGAATACATCGTGAAAAGATTGTAACCATTTTCTCAAAAACGAAGGCACCATCGCCACCATCTTACTGTTTGGTGTTGCCATTGAGAAATTAATAAAACCTACCATCAAGTTAAAATTGGCTCGTGTAATAAGATTTAAATTTTAAAGCTTATTTCAATATTTTTATAGGAAAACGCTCACGAAACTAGAAATTACCTACTATTTGTTTATTTATTTCTTGGCAATGTTAGAGAGGGACACACTGACTCCGTGGTCGCCGTCTCACGCGGCCCACGGGCCCGTTTACTTCTTATACTCATGTGCTTTAGGTCGGTTTTTGCTTGCCTGACTGCCTGTTCTCGGTGAGTGTTTTTTCCAGTGTTGTATGTAGTACTTACTATTTCGATGCTTTTCGGTCATGTGAGGTTCTACTCCTTCAAATTCTAAATTCCATATTCAGTGAATGTGATGTGACGGGTAACCAACGGGTAACACTCTTTCCCGGCTCGGATAATACTGAAATGTAAATATCGATTTTGTTTTTCATGTACACGCTCATAGAAGCTCATGTCAGTTTCACAGCAGGGCTACTACGAAACTCGAAGTTCGTGTCGTGCCGTCCCTCTGACACTCATACTATTTAATACGAGAGCGAGAGGGACGGTACGATACGAACTTCGAGTAGCCCTGCTGTTTACACGCCGTACACAAAAAATAGGATCGGTATTTCCATGTCGTAAGTATCGGTCCGGGAAAGACTGTCACGTCACCCAATCTGACAACTCGCCGTTATCATGTTATCAGTCAGACGCATAAGTGAGACGTCACTCATAACGCAGTGATTATATACTCTTTGTCACTCATAATAGGGAAAGGGAAGTGAAATCATAAAATAAATAATTAGTTGCAGCTTATAAACTCGTTACCCTAATTCTAACTATTTATTGATGATTCAAGTTTACAATATCAAATGAAGTAATACGCTAGTGTATGTTAATGATGGGTAATTCAGGGCTAAAGCAACATTATGATCGAGCATCAAAAACTGGTGTTTTGCAAATATCAGACCACAAATTAAAAGAAATACCAGTGGAGGTATTCAGTTTGTGTGAAGTCTTAAGAAACTTGGATTTGTCAAAGAACAAGCTGGTTAATTTGCCTGATAGTATAAGCAAATTGAAGAATTTAAAGCATCTCAATGTCGAGCTAAACAAATTAGAAGCACTGCCAACATCTCTGGCGAACCTTAAGAAATTGGAGTTTGTGAACGCTTCAAACAATTTACTGACTGCATTACCACAAATATTCACAAATTTGCGCAACTTAAAACAAATATATTTGAACAATAATAATTTCACGCAATTCCCTGTGCAGGTATTAGGGCTTAAAAACTTAGAAGTGTTGGAGCTGTCGCACAACAAGATCACGGGAATACCAAGCGGGATGTATGATTTGTTTGTAACTGAATTGAATATAAGTCAAAATGAGATATCTTTCATCAGTGAAGATCTGCATCAGGCCCCGAGACTCAAGATTTTGAGACTGGAAGAGAACTGTTTGAGCCTAGAGGCGATTAAGCCCAGCCTGCTGCGCGACTCCAAGATACACACAGTGAACCTAGACGGCAACCTGTTCGAGACCAAACAACTGGCATTATTAGAAGGCTACAATGAATACATTGAGAGATATACTGCAATGAAAAAAAAGATGTTTTAAATACTTAAATGGAAAAGTTAAACTGATGTGATATAAGCTTTCCCTTTGCACAGATTATGTGTTAGTTAATTTATATTGAACACCAAAATTTAATTCAAATGCATTGAAATTTTTCTCTGTGTCAATCAAGTTAATAATCTCTTTAGACACTAACT
>NC_133477.1:2793562-2915039 GCF_025370935.1 Choristoneura fumiferana | reverse complement strand
AATCAACACGCGTTGTTGCGTAAATTATAAAACGCGTACCCGATACTATTAATAAAGTCTGTTGAAAAATAATTAAGTGAAAGTTGCTTCAAACTCAAAGCATTATTGAACAATTGCATACAAACTGCGATAAAAAAAATATGATATTACAAACGTAAAATACGGGCGGCATACACACATAAATGTAATTCATTTACACGGCTCAGGCTTGTTCTGTCTGGCTCCTAAAATGTCTGCTTCTCAAAATGGCCTTCTTCCCATATTGTCAGTTTCCTATGATGTCAACTTCTTATATTGTCTGTTTCCTGAAATGTCTATTTCTCATATTTTTCAGTTTCATGTGATATCTGCTTCTTATATGTCTGTTTCCTGTAAAGTCTGCTTCTCATATTTGTCAGTTTATGAAGATGACTGGCTCCAGTATTGACAGTTTTCTAATATGACTGCTTTCTATAACGTCCGCTTCTCATATAAATAGTATTCCTAGGATCAATTTCCAACAACTTCCATCTGCTACACCTAAATAATTCTAACAATTTTAACCGACTTCAAATTATTTAAATGCTCTAAAAAAGAATAAAATGAACTTTTAATTAAATCAAACCCAACATCAATTCATGACATAAGGTATACAATTTATATCATTTATATGGTATAGAGAAGCGGACATTTTAGGAAACAGGTTTGTAGAACACAAATAGTTGATATTATAAGAAACATACATTGTGGGAATTAGACATCATAATAAGCGGAAATTATAGGAATCAGGCCATTTTTAGAAGTGGACATAATAAGAAGCGAACATTTTAGGAAAGAGCCATCATAGGAAACAAATAGCAGACATTATAGGAAAAACAACGTTTGCTGGAAGAAGGGCATTTTGTGAAGCAGATATTTTAGGAAACAGACAGAACGAACCTGAGCCATTTACACTCAGGCGGTTATTGTAAGATTTGCTGTCTAACTACTTCGTCATAATCATAACCAACTGATTTAGTTGAGGGACGAGTCATTCTAGCTTAGACAAGTTCTTATAGCAAAGACGTTACTGTAAAGTGATTCGTGGCACGGCGCGCGCTCGGTGTTCCCGCACATATGCTGCCAGTAGTCCCTCGCCGAGTGGAACCCCCGACCCTCCTCCTGCGGATACTCCGCCACAGCCATACTGTCATCCTTCGACAACCCAAACTGTACGTTCTTCTGTCTACGCTCTTTGGCCATAGGTCACGCTAACATAATATTAAAACTAAAATAACTTATCACAAATTGTTGTAGAGCTTAGAAAGTTTTTTGACGTTTTTTGTTATGTTGTTGAAAATGGAATGAGGTTTTTGAAGCAACGTCAGCTGTCGTGCGGGCGTGACAGCTGCCGCTGTAAAAAGGTTCTGGTTGGCAGGAAACTACTTAAATAGTATGAATACAATTACTTACAAAACAATTAGTCTGTTAGTCCAGAAAGCGAATTTTATTAGTTGTTTCTCAACGTGGCTGCAAACCAAATGATGTTTTTTTGAATTTATTGAAAACTCGCTGCTGAATTTAAGAACAATACATTTATGACAAATTTCATGTTCTGATATTACAAAAACTTTATCTATTGTAAAGAATTTATTCAAATGTAATACTGCTGCGAAATATTTGAGTACAGTCGAGTTCTTATATTTCTGTGCTAAAATTATCAAAAAATACGTGAACACGACTCTATTTCGAAAATACAAACTGAGACATGGATGCACAGAAAAACCAGAAAAAGAGACCAGCGCTGGGAATCGAACCCAGGCATACATGTGCATGTGCATCCATGTCTCAGTTTGTATTTTCGATATGGTTTCACGGGATACCCGTAAAAGTAACAAATTTGGAGTTGAAATAAAAAATACAAAAAGACTCCAAATAACCAATCACGACTCTATTATCATACTTTTAACATGTTTTAGCATATTTTACCAAGGTAATTTTACCGCTTTACATCCCTATTTGAACAGAGCGGTGGCACTGACCTCCTTTGGCCTTCTTTAACTGCTCGTGCTGTTCCGTCAGCTGCTGCAGCTCTTGGGAGTGCTTGTGGCGCTGCTCCGCGAGGAAGTTCTCGTGCGTGGCGGCTTCTTCTTCGATGCTGCGTTTCAGCACCGCCACCTCTTGCTCGCGCTTCGAACGGAGCTCCTGTTGGGCTGTGGGGGACATGAAATATGTTTAGACTTATTATAAATTAAGATAGCGGACAGAGTGCTGTAAGTTGAAATTGTAAATGTTAAGAGAAGTAGAAATAACACACGATCTAAAAGCGCAAGGCGCCTATATGGCTAAAAAGCGATAATAATACTTCGTTTCCCAGCTAAGTCTGTCAGTACCTAATGCGCTCAAAATTTATCATTGCAAAAAGTTATTGAGGCGCATTTATCTTGGCAATGATAGTCTTTCCCCACCCCACACCAGGGCACGCCATTGGCAGATATGATTAAAGTGGCAGAATTCTGCGTTAGTTACTGACCGGCGGTGGTATCGAGCGAGTCGAGCAGCTCGCTTTTGAGCGCTTCCAGCTCCTCGTTGAGGTCCCGCTTGAGCTTCTCGGCCTTGGTGCGCGCGGCGCGCTCGGCCTCCAGGTCCTCGTGCGCGTCCGCCAGCGCGGACTCGGCCTCGCGCGCCGCCTTCTGCGCGGCCGCGCGTAGGGCTCCTTCCTCGTCCGCGCGGGCCACTGCCACTGCCAGCTCCTCCTCGCGCTTGGCTGGAAATAAAACAGGCTGTTATAAAAAATCAAAATCCAATAGACAATACACACACGTGAAACTACGTCGACCAGGGCTGAAATACGTTCATCTATAAAGTAAAATATAGTTGTAAAATTATTAATTGATAAGACGACGCAGTCACTAGCACCAATATCTGGCACAAGAAAGCGTGCGTAAATATCTAAAATCGCTATTTCTAAGGTCGATAGAGCGTATCGGATATTTTTGCACGCTCTGTTGTGGTAAATATTAATGCACGTGACTGCACAGGCCAAACTATTGCAGTTAGAGACTTGAAGTATTGCGGATATTTTCCTTGAGTATCGTAGAAGTGCACTAAGAGACTTTTCGAAATCCCTACGGCCTACTGGCAAACTAGCCAATTTTTTATTTCCTCAAGAGTGAAACCGCGGCTATGAAAATAGTTTTCAACCAATTTCCTAAACTATCACCACAAATTTCATTTTTTACGCGTGAAGTGGCAACAGCCACAGTTGTATTCACATTGTCACAATTCGTCTCCACAAACCTCAAGCCTTTACTCACCAAGCACAATCTGCAGCTCATCCAACTGCGCCTTCCTCTCGACCAGCTGTTCCTTAACATCCTGGAGTTCAGTCTCCAGCTTGCGTTTAGAGCGGTCCGCCTCCTGCCTGAGCTGATGGTCTTTCAACAGCTTCTCTTCCAGCTCGGCTATGGCCGACTCCTGTTTAGCCTTGAGCTTGCTCAGGTGTTTCGCTTTCTCTTCTTCTTCGGCTAAAGCTTGGGAGAGGTCGTTGGCGCGTTCTTCTAGGATCTAGAAGGGAAGATAGTGTTCAACGTGGTTATTTGAAAGTTAGAAAAATGACGTTAGTATGTACTGTCAAGCAACGTTTCCTTGTTGAATAGCTATGCCAATTCTTTAATTCTAGAGAGATAGCTCCCGGCCCTTTGTTCTCCAGTTCTGTCAACCAGGAGCTTTTGCAAATCTTTCAACAGTCGATGTGCGCCGGGGCCCTATGGATCCAGGGTCACAACGCAGACAGGTATAAAATTGTATAATAGTTAGTCACAAAATTTTCATTACAAATTTAAATGGGATCACCTTTGAAGTATACTCTATCCATCCATACCTACTCTAAAAAGTGATGTGTGTACAAAAAAATAGAAAACGCTTGTCATTTTGTGAACCTAATTAATTGTAGCTTATATTTGTTTTTACGTACCTTCTTTTCTTTGACGAGTTTCTGATTGGTGTCGTCGCTGAGGGCCAAGTCCTCCTCCAACTTCTTGAGCTTAGCGTCGCATTGTACTCTTTCCAGTTGGAGCTTCTGTCTCGCCGCCTCCTCTTCTTCCAATTGCTCTTCCAAATCCTGAATAATATAGTGAGTATCACATAAACTTTTCTCTATGGCGTCTGGAAAAATTCTAATACAATGAATCAGAGAACTACCTTGTCTCACAAGTATGTTTTGAAACGTAAATAGTACGAGTATACCTAGTGCCATCCACGAAGACGCGTGGTTTTGTCAAAATTAGACATTAATGACATTGCAATAAGAACCACGACACGCATCATCGTGAATGACTCTACCTATACTTTACATAAGAATTGGAACTCATCGGAAATACTTTAAAACATCTGAAAACCTGAGCAACCGTTTTCAACCACCCACTTAAAACTTAAGGCCTCCGCCAACTCGAGCGGGTGCTCGGCTTGGCTTTCGCGGCATGCTCGTTTCATGTCATCTAATAGAGCAGCGCTGCGTGAGACGGGTCTCTGTACTATTGGAACCTATTGATACAGCACGCGGCGCGGGCACCCGCGAGACATGGCGGAGGCCCTTAAACAACTTCGCATCTACAAGCGTTCCTTACCTGTATATTGAGCTGCAACCTCTTCTTCTCCTGCTGCAACGCGCTGCATCTCTCCTCCTCTTCTTCAATCCGTCCCTCCAGGTCGTGCAGTAACTCCTCTAACTCCTGCTTCCTGGCAGCGGCGCGCGCTCGGCTCTCCTCCGCCTCAGCACATAGCTCCAACTCCGCCTGCATCATGAAACACCCTCTATACAATCACCAGGACTGCCAGCTCCTAAATCTGACGCAAATGAGTTGATTAGACGGCTTTTGTTTTGGTGTACAAGCTTAGACAGCGAGAAAATGCAGTGGGTGCCATTGTTAACTTCCCGAATTAGCTATTCTGTTACGAAACTGCTGAAAAGATGTCGTAGTTTGAAAACAACGTTTTGTATAAAATAGTTACAGATAATACATTTGGAATTGCAATGGATTAAGGATGTCATATCGTTGTAGATAAGCTACCTCTATACTGTTCTAAAGATAATATGCTAATGATTTGATTAATCCGGTTTATATACACGAGGTATTTGAAACAAGTAATCAACTCTTACCATGCTAAGTATTCACATTATGTATCTACTGAGGCCTAAGATGTTAAGGAGGTCGACATTTACCAAGTGATCTTTGAAAACAAATAACAAAACATCAAGGAGGGATGGGAGTAGGTCATGAGATCCCATGTTTTAAATCTTTTTTTTTAATCGCTTAAAGATCTCGCAACAAAAGCTCACAAGATATAAGTATCAGGCAACATCTCCTAAAGGTCCTCGATACTAGCTGCACTAACCTGGAGCTGTTCAGCCAGCTGCGTCTTCTCGGCGCTGGCCTGCAGGAACTTCTGCTCATACTCCTGGCAGCTCTTCATCTGCGTCTCCAGCTTGTCTCGGATCTGACGGAGCTCGTCCTCCTTTTGGGTCAGTTTCTCCTCCTGCTTCGTCACTTCTAGAAGAGGTTTCACCTGTAATATGCATACATTTTTTTAATCAATGATGATGTTCATAGTACAGCAAAAGCTATCAAAACAATAGATAACTTACGAGCAGCGGTAAAGTAAACCTGCCAAGTTCGCACCATTTTACTGACTACAGTCTAGTAAACAAGTAGGTCTATTTACATAACTTAAGTGTTACAGCGAGGTTATTGCCAAAACACTAGGTCACGTATAATTCTAATTGTGTGTGAATCATAACATAATAAAACGAAAAAGTATGCTGTCAAGGTCTAAACAGGCATCTAGTGAGGCATTTTTCTTGGAAAATAACAGTAAAAATTATGCTGATGGTATTATTTGCTTTGCAAAATTAGTTAAAATTGCAAGATAATAACAAACACACATACCTTGATGTACAATCGCCACCATTGCCAGTTCCGGAGTTTGAGGTACGCCGCGCAATTCCTCTGGATAATCCTGATCGCGTTCAACTGCTGCAGCCTCTTCTGGTAGTTCCGCCTGGCCAGGAACCCTCGGCAGAAGGCCTGGAAGTTCACTATTAAGTCCGTGATCTTGTAATCTCTTTCCTCTTCCAAATGCGCGAGCACTCCAGCTCGGAAGAAGATCTTGGACTGCCCGACGCGGTACAAGTTGTGATCCAGTTCTAGAGCTTCGATCATTTGTTCGCAGGCCTTCTTTCCGTCCATGAAACCTTTGGGTATGATGTTGGGTGTTAGCAGCTCGTAACGCTGCCTGAACTCCTGGAATGGTATACGGTTGGGGAACCCTTGCCGGCATATCCTGATACCTTCCAGCACACCGTTGCACCTGAGCTGGTCTAAGACGAGCGGAGCCTCAATTTTGCCCGCTTTCTTCTCGTGGTTAGGTATGATACACCTGACAAAGTTCGGGTTGGTGTTTCTGAGTGTAGCCATGAGTTTCGTCAGCTGTTCCTTGTATAGTTGGGAGACAGTTCTGAACATGCCTTTTCTGGTCCTGGCACCGAATTGGGTGTCAGTCATGGCCTGTTGCGCCATGCCGACGATTTCCGCGTCCTTCCAGATATGGCACACGAAAGGATCTTGCGAGGACTGTAGGAGAGACACAACGTTCTCGTTCAGTGGGTCCATGTTCTTCATGAGCCATTTCTCAGCTGAGTAGTCGACTTTCCCGGCGTAGTGAATGATCGCAAAGTCGGCAATGCCACGGAAGTCGGTCTTCATGAATTTGGGATGGACGGAGTGTGCGGAAACCAGCTTCTCGACGAAGGTCTTGTCAGTGGCTTTAGGGAACCAGCACTCTTCGTCTAACAAGGCCATAATACCCATGGGCTTGTCTATAAGGTCAATCGTGGGCTGAAGATCCAGGCCGAAGTCAATGAATTTCCACTCAATGCCTTCCCTCTGGTACTCCTCCTGTTCTAGAATGAACATAGTGTGGTTGAAGAGCTGTTGCAGCTTTTCGTTCGTGTAATTGATGCACAGTTGTTCGAAGGAGTTCAGGTCGAAGATTTCGAAACCGGCCATATCGAGAATGCCTATGAAAGAGGCTCCTTGTCTCTTTGTTCTATCAAGTGATCTATTGATCCTGTTAACGAGCCACCTAAAGAGCCGCTCATAGCACGCTTTGCCGATGGCTTCCACTGAGAACTCTACTTGTTCTTTCGTCTGCGCTTTCGTGACGAAGTCGCGACCGACCTTGATCCTCGGCTTAAGGAAAGCCTTTGTCATTTCCGTGACCGAAAGACCTAGAAAGAATGGAAACACGAGTAAATTAGCTGTATTTCATTATCCAATATAACTAGACACAACAAATACTACACAAACGGTACTTACCAAGTAAGTGAGCAATCTTTTGAGCGACAGTGTTGTCTGGTAGCGTGGCCTGGTCAGAGTTCCTCTCCTGCTTGAATTGCATGGATCCAAACAGCAGGGTGGCGGATACTATTCTGAATATCGAGTTAAAGTCCTCAATATTCATACCCATTATATTCATTGATTTGATCGTTGCCTGGAACTCGAGGACATCATCGATGCCCGGTACTGGGAAAGTAACAAATTAAATTAAAAATAACGGAAAAATAACAGTTTCTGCACTATGAGAAACACACAGAAAATGCCAATGGATAGAAATAAGATCGGCCAACAGTTTCAAAACAGACATCATTTCTAGATTTCGTCTGGTTGGTTTAGTAAATTCAGTATGGTTTCGTCACAATTTTTAACACTCTTTTCGCCGCAGATTTTCAGGCATACTTAGTTCTAACCACAGGGCAGAGGATGAGACATGTCTGCGACAAACTCTAGTTGTTCGAGCATAAATGACGTACAAAGTGGCAGAGCAAAAAGATACCTGGTAATGCGGCATTTGAAAGGAAAGGATAGCTCTTTGGGTCTTCGAGGATGTATTCTGCTCGCTGCTGCGGCGTGGCCCCCGTAAGGAGCTGATAGAAAATGTGGAATGTTCTCTCATCTTTCGCTTGTCGTATCGCTCTCGATTTCTCCAGCAGATACGTTTCGATATTCGCGCCGGCGATGTAGCCTGACGCGTCGAAGTTTATCCTAATGAATTTGCCCTGAAATTTGTTAATAAATATAGACATTAAAACACATCCAGAATTAAAAATACAATAAGAATACCAATCTTTGCCGGTTACAATAACTACTGCATATATGAGAACAGAGACTTATCTTTAATTATTCTGTTGATCATGTTTATTGTTAAATAAAATAAACTTACAAATCTGGATGAGTTGTCGTTTTTGACTGTTTTCGCGTTACCGAACGCTTCTAGAATAGGATTAGCCTGCAATAGCTGCTGTTCCAATTCGCCCTGAAACGTAGAAAATAATGTGAACATCATACATTTTATTAAATTAAAGGTGGAGGCGCGAGTGGGTGCATTCAGACAGCGGCAATAAAATCTTAGAAATTTATCCAAAGCCATATTAAACTTAACAATAAAATTAAATAATAATAATAATATAAACTTAATATACATATTTTTAAAACATTGCAACCCCGCTCGTCTCTCCATTTGTACCAAAATCCAGTCCAAAACAGTTAAACACACGACAAAAGCGGGTCTAGGTTTCAATAAGGACAAACACTGAATTACTACTTTACGTATTTCTTTAGCATCAGTTACCTCAAATGTTCCATTGCTCTAGGGGGTTAGCGTGAAATATCAATGGATTTGATATATTAGTTAATGAAACATTGAATCTCAGGGTTTTATTGTATAGAAACACTGGGAAATATACGCTACAAGAGGCATTTTAAAATCGGTGTAAACTAGCAGAAGAATATTTTCTTGATTGTTTACTTAATTTATTAATCTAAAAATACTTTATGTTTAGTACACAATAAGTACACTAACATAATATTAAACCACCAAAACCGAAAAGCGTTTGTAAATATGTACAAATTTCGAAGAATGGCATTATATTAGTAATGCATAATAATTATAGTATGATAATGACATATAATGTTGTTTATGATTACTTATTCACAAAATAACAGCGACACAAATATAAAGCAATACACCTTGTTTATAATATAAATATAACAAATAATGATAGAGGTACATAGCGCAATCAAATATAATTTAGTACTAGTACAACAACTAGCTTTTGATGAACAGATACCAAAAAATAATAGTGTTTGAGGCGTCTCAATTTGTATTCGAATAAAGAGGCATATAAGTACAAATATCAGACATTTTCTACGGGATCTATAGCGTAAGTACCTTTAGACCCAATTAGCAAGGAAGCTTGTGAAGCGTCTCGTTATAATATAATATAACCCGACATTGGCGTTATTTAAGGTTCGATACAAGTTCCACCGCTTAATGTCAAAAATCCAACAGTACTCGATAGAAAAGTCGAATTTATAAATATATGAGTATCAATTTGAGTCATTTAAGATGAGGCACCCGAAAATATAATAAAGCTAGCTCTGCTTATACAATTCGCTCACCAAAATTTTATGTGGTGATGTAGGGACCAAAAGTATAAAATTAATCTTAAAAGTAAATTGACTAAATAAAATCTTCTTATTGAAAATTTTGTAAAAGGTATGAATTCTTAGTTTAACACAAAATAAAATATTTTTGGACGCTTCTTTGTAACTTAAACCTATAAAAAAACATTAATAGTGTTTTCGGATAACCTATTGCAATTTCTTTCGCATACTTTACGTATCTTTCAATTTCAAAAGAAAAATTGCCAGAAAATCTAATGCCTCATTTTAATCATTAGCCATATCAAAAATAAATACAAGAAAAATAGCAAATTAAACGACAATATGTGTGGAGTTCAAAAAGTTGGACACCTTTACCGCCAGTAGTTAATATGAAATTATTTACCAGACAATTGTAGCTTTTTTTTTTGGTAACTACTTCGTAACATGGTCCAACTTGGTGGTCTTCACCCATATCTATATCTCTGAACTGAATAAGTAAATGCAGAAGTCTGAGACAAGCTGTGAAGTTGCGTGAAGGTCGTGCTGATGAAAAGGTGGTGTAGCGTTTGTCACTCAACTTACTATTATTAACTGTGGTGAGGGTCCCTGTAGATTCCGTGGCCAGGTCATCAGAAGAGGAAAATAAAAAAATATACATCAGTGCACATTCAGAAATACATACAAAAGTAAATTAACATATTTCGGCGGCCCAGTCAATAACATAACATTAAGACCAAAGGAATGGAACCTATGGCATGCATTTTTTTTTAAACAACGGAAATGTTATATTATTCTGCGAAGCAATAGGACTCAAATTTAATCGTCTAATTTTGTAAATATAGGTACTTGTGTGGTTGGACCCTAGGATAGTTATAGGATATAGATATCATAGGATACTTCAAGAACTCAATAAACGTCGAGGACAAAGATATGTGACATTATATCGCTTTATTGTGTGGAATAAGGTGCAAAAATATGGTCCTATCTCTGTTCTTGATCGAACCACAATACGGTCGAGGAAACTAAATCCCGTACCAGGAAACTTTCCAAAGTAAATTCATGATTGTTTCTTTGACGAAAGTATGGAATATCAACGTGACCAATGCAGCGAAAAGATTTAATCCTGGAATGCGATTCAGTTTTTTCTACTTTAAGTACATACTCGTAGTACCACAAGTGACCATCAAGCATGAAGGTGTATTCCAAATTGTCACTATTTCATTTGTGGCTTTTATTTACATTCGCATATTTTAGTACATTCGCCTATACTAATGATAATGATCAGTTAACACTATGATGCCGAATGGACTTGTATAGACAAACCTTCGTTTTGATTATACTATATGTTCGAGCAACTACGGAGTATCGTACTATTTGGGTCAGTTAAGATCTAGCAGAGTTTTTTTACAGCGAGGTGTGTCAATTCTACCAGAATCTCCATATATTCTTCCCCATGGAAGATGAACGGTAAACAAGGAGACACGGTCAATACTACAGCTCTATTATGCATCTTCAGAGAGAACGACCATCATCAGTTTTTATACAGTTCCTCGCGAGCCACCCATAAAAAAGTTTGCCTAAGTCTACGCACATTTTGACAATCAGCTGAAAAAAAAATTGATAACAGTACAATTTCTTGATGCGCAGTATCGGTAAAAGAATATTTTATGTTTCAATATTTTGAATTTTGATCTGTCCATGTACTGTGTACGTAATTTGATCAGACGATTTGCTGAATTTCATAAAACGACACAAACTGAAAATGGATTGTGATTTAAAAAATACCCAGTATTCTCAAGAAATAGAAGAATCTACAACATATCCTGCGCATATTTTCAAAAAGTTTGTCTTTCTAAAAAAACAAATCCAAAAAAGGACTTACTGAGCGTTCAAAACCTAATGCAACTACTACCTGTTCGAGGAAGGGTACGATTTAGCGGTTCTATAACAGATAGGTATATACAGGAACTTAGTCAAAAGCTTACTGTTACTACACCTTACCCTCACGCGATAGTCGAACCAATAGACTTGAGAGTGCTTGACAAAACAAAAGAGTACATAAAAATAATAAAATTTGCAAATTGTTTATCATCAATACCAATAAAAAAATGTTTAACAGACTCGACAAATATTGTTCGTAAGCAACGTCTGCATGCAGGTGACCCTGCAGTACAAACATTACGAAACGCATTCTTTCACATAAAAGCTTTTCTGCCTTATTTGGTCTTATTATTATTATTATTCCCCCTAATGGCGGCCATAAGGCTTGGGCCAATGTCAGTTACGATGACAGGGTTGCGGTTTATTCTGCAGAACGCCAACAGTTTGACAGGAGCAAGAAAATAATTTTGAAAATAAAAATGCGTTTTAGTCAAGTCCACTGTCATTTTGACGCTACGTAGAGTTGGTACATTCGTATACCAACAGTTTTATTTTAATTTAACACACTAAGGTTTCTACTGAATTTGTTACTGCAAGACCGTATTTGTCGACCCTCAATGTACGACAATAATCCATTATAAAATTGTACTAAAGTATCAGATTTTCGTCCATTACGGGTCGTATATTAATCGCATCATTTCTATAAAGACATTCACTCCTGAAAAGACTAGACTTGGATACTATGGGTAACGTGTATTTTGTATTTAGTTTACAGACAACCCGTTAATTTATTTTCACATTTTTCCACTCACTAGTACCCGTCGTCATTTAAAGTTACGCAATTTATGCAAAGCTATACTCGGCTATCAGACATCTTTACCCTAACCGGGTACAATTTATGCGCAGGGGCACTTAATCGATCCTTGTCACAATAAAACGTATATGGGGTAATTACGCGAGGTGTGAAATCAGTAACTAACCAATTATTAAAAATATTCCAAACTCAATTCATTCGAATGCAATAAAATTTCGACTTGTGTGGAAACACACTTTTAAACCTCGTAATACCAAAATTGAATAAGTTATGCTTTTTCATGATACCTACTCATTTTGTTGACTACACTATGTAAAATTTAGTACACTTTTTTCTTGTGAAAATCGGTAGCACTTTTGTTTCTCAACAGTAATAATCCGAAATTTCCAAAATATCAGCATATTTTTCTGAATCTGCCCAAATGTCAAATTTCATTGATCGTTATTCTATTTGATATAGAATGGAAAAACGTTACGTTAAATAAAAGCTTAAGAAAAGCATTACAAGAAAACTTGAGTCATCAACGAATATTTATTTTTCTAAGCCGAGTTGTCGGCTGATGTTGTTTTATCTCTGTAAACTTAGTTCAAGAAGTATAAATATCGGCCAGCTGTTAGAGAATGACTAAATTCTTAGTAAAAAGCTCATCAAATAGTTACTTAAAATGTATGATTATGTGCTCACCAAAAACAAAAACCTAAATATCAATATCAGTCTTACTTCGTCGTTGTAAGTAGTCAGCACTAGTTGCGGCAATTCTTTATATCACTTTCAAACAATAATTTTCGAATGTTACGTTCTCAAAAATCTATTCCCTGATAGGTACTAATAATGCCTACTAGAGAACGGTAACCAGGTCATAAACAAAATAAGAAACAAAAGTTACCAATATACATAGAACTCGCATCAAACTTGTGTTATCTATCATTGAATGGGCACCTTAACTTCAGTCATCAATGTCATCATAATCAGGTGAAAGATGCGAACAAAACTGCATATGACTTCTATAGGTTGGAATGAACCCCTTACCGCTCCGGATCCTTTTGGTTTGGAAGCGGCGACGTACGCGAGGTACTGTATGACTTTTTTTGTGTTCTCTGTCTTGCCAGCGCCTGATTCTCCTGTGCAGAGTATGGACTGGTCTTCGCGATCTGGAAAGCCAAACAAAGATCATGAGGTATAATGTAGTGAATATAGTCTGTTTATATGCGAATACTAGGAAGAAAAAGACTGGGTAGAAGTTATCTAAATAATAAGATAGTACCTGGGCGACCGAGCTCCGCTCGGGCTAAAATTCGGTAACCAGCGTTTTCCCAGAGATAAATCATGCAAACCAAATTTCATCGAAATCATTGGATCCGTTTCCGAGATTCTGATTTTATATATACAAGAGTTGCTCGTTGAAAGGTATCAGATAGATAGATTAATTCAGGTGACTGTACGTACAACACTCATGAGTATTCATGCCTAATACACATGATACTTAATAATATTGTTGTGTCTTGTGTAGTGTTGTCTATTGTTGTGTTGTGAATAAATGTATTTCTTTCTTTCTTTCTCATCATCACGCTGTCATAAGGTCCAGGAATAGTCATTGTTAGGCTAGTTTAGTTTGTTACGACTGCACTAGAACTAAAATAGAAATTAAAAGACGGACTATAAAGGCATTCTCTACTAGTCCAGCGTTCAAGAGCAGTTTCCATTTTCAAACGGTAAAGTAAAGCAAAGTCCAAGCGCAAACTACGTCTCTAAGATCTCTATTTCAGTATTATCCTCAAAGAAAACCAGTCGCCAATCGTTAAGCATTATACGACACCAGTATCAAGTATGCTAGGAAGCATCCGCAACAAAACATTTGTATACGATTCGCCTCACTCTAACATCTTCGCGTACCTTTGTTTACTATAGACACTGTTACGACATTCCGTAGGCGTTTCCTGTCGTACCTGGTTGTTAGTGTTTGATACCATGTATCTTTACATCTATACACATACTCGTAGCATTATCTTAGGACTGATACTTAGCTGGGGCTTTTATGAGGTTCTAATTGATTACAGGCGATATACAGGTCTCCAGACTCTGGTACATTCATATTATTCATGGATTCCACATTACTACGCGGATTTACTGTATGTATCGCTATGAAACATAGGAAACATAGGAAAAGGTAGTGTCTTTAAGGCTTGTGTAGTAAGTACTCGAAACCTTACTTAGTCGAGAAACACCAAAAGAGCCGTATCGACTACATACCAATAAACCTGTCAAAATTTCTCCAACATAAAAAAACACTAGAAACTCCCAGATAAAGATAAAACGCAACATTTCTTGAACTGCTAGTATTACTTACGTTTCGAAATAGAGCCTTACTAGAGCACCGACAGAGTTGACATACTATCTAAAACGAAATGGCAGTTGCAACCCTTTTAGTGTTAGGTCACGATTTGCCTAATTGTCCACTAATGGGGCGATGCGATACGAGCGCGTCCACGACTCTCCTATCTCGCTTGCGGTTGGCTTCGTGATTTAAAAGGGCTTGGAATGTAGGTGTTTGAGGTATTAAGGCTTGAAGGTCACAGTGGAGATTAGAAGCATTGAGTGCCGCAGCGTTGCAGTTGGATACTGGAGTACGACATAAAGTAGAAAATGGATGAAGAAAGAAGAAATTACTTAAAAAACCGGCCAAGTGCGAGACGGACTTGCGCACGATGGGTTCCGTACCGTGATCTATACAACATTAGACATTAGATAGCAAAAAAACACGTTTGTAGTATAGTAGCCCCCCTTAAATATACTCAGCGGCACAAAATTTGGCCCACTCTACATACAAAATTACCTATTACTGCATACATTTAAGTGCCAGATTTTATGCCGCTCAGTATATTTATTTAATCTTAATTCTATGAAGCAAATATTCCATCGAGGGAGTGAATCTATTCATATTCTATGACTAAAATATTCTATCGAGCAAAAAACGGCAAAAAAATTACGTTTATTGTATGGGAGCCCCCCTT
The DNA here is from genome assembly GCF_025370935.1 of Choristoneura fumiferana. NCBI lineage: Eukaryota > Metazoa > Arthropoda > Insecta > Lepidoptera > Tortricidae > Choristoneura > Choristoneura fumiferana. The sequence goes on along the minus strand of NC_133477.1, from coordinate 2,899,872 downwards.
AAATATTTATTTATTCTGTTTCTAATATTTGTTGTCATAGCGGTAACAGAAATATATAATCCGTGAAAATTTCAACTGTCTAGCTATCACGGTTCATGAGATGCAGCCTGGTGACAGACGGACGGACAGCGGAGTCTTAGTAATAGGGTCCCGTTTTTACCCTTTGGGTATGGAACCCTAAAAACTGTTGTCAATGCTAAAATACGAGGAGGAAAACGGATTCGGCATGTCAAGTCAACATTATCATTTTATCATCATCATTATATTATGTATCGCACAGACGTAGGGTTTGGACAGGTGACATAAGATTTGTAGCGAAAAAGGAAGGTAAAATAGTGTAGTTCTTTCATACATCTGTCAAAGAAAGAAATCTTCGCGAAATTTATAAGATTCTTCCCTGGTACAGTCGTGTTCTTACACTTCTTAGCAAAAATTCTATCAAAAATATCCATACGATGATTCTGTTCCATAGTATCTCGTCTCAGGTCTTAAGGTCTATCAAACAAAGAGTCTTATGTTGTTATATCAGTATCATACAGACCTTGTAACATTGAGCGGTAGGCCGTATCTGTGATGGCGAACACGTGTGGAGGTACCTCGTGCCTCTTTATGCCTTTATACCTCTCCATGATCTTCTCAGTGTAGATGGGCAGCTTCTTGTAAGGATTGACCACCACGCAGAAGAGGCCTGAGTAGGTCTGTGGAAAAAAACAGAGAAGGTTAGTCGAAGAACATGAAGAAAAATACTGTGAATTTAGTAGAACTAGTGTGTTATTCTGATAGAAAGTACTTCCGGGCTCGTTCTAGGTCTTATTAACCCCCGACGCAAAAAGAGGGGTGTTATAAGTTTGACCGCTATGTGTGTCTGTGTGTGTGTGTCTGTCTGTGTCTGTTGTGGCACCGTAGCTCTTAAACGGGTGGACCGATTCGAATGCGGTTTTTTTTTTAATTTGAAACCACGTTTTCTAGCGATGGCTCTTAGACATGTTTCATCAAAATCGGTTTAGCCGTTATCGAGATCTCTCCATAAAGCCTGTGCCGGTTATTTGTTTCCCAAACCTCCACACGTCTCACCTGTGTAATGCAGATATTCATTCGGATCATAGTGGTGCCCTAGTAAAACAGAGAAGTGGCAGCTGTCATGAAAGTTCCGTAATTTTTAAACTAACCTACTTTTACAGGAGGGAAGCCGCCGTAATAAGCTAGTAACGTAATAAATTTTGAACACGTGAGTAACCATCCAAGTGTTATTGCCAGCCTTCATTAAACCCAATGGGTGACAATAAATTATCTCAACCGGTAAGTGATTGAATGATCTCAGACACATAAATGACATTGCTGAACAGGTTTTGAGATCGGGACATGTCGCGAACTGAGTGTATTGACGTGGAACGAATTGCAAGTTAGGCGTCACGATCTTTCGGTGAAGTTCTCGGACTACTGTAGTGATCAAGTGATCTGAAACAGCTGACGGCCATGGCTTCATCACTGTTGCATAACTCCCTATCCCGCGGTTATTTTTTTTACATAAATTTGACTTAGATTTAAGTATATTCTTGTTTTGGTTTTAATTATTATTATGAATTGAATCCTAATTTGAAATTTTAAATTTATTTTTTATTATCGCTGACAATTTATTTTAATAAGATTTATTTTTTTTGTATACATTTGACGATCCTTTTGTGAATTTCTTCTAATTAACTGACATGTGTTTATAATGTATTTTTTACATACATACATACATATAATCACGCCTCTTTCCCATATGGGTAGGCAGAGACCACTTCTTTCCACTTGCTACGATCCTTACATACTTGTTTCGCTTCGTCCACTTTCATTATTTTTCAAAAGGTAATAAATAAATCTAATCTAATCTAAATCAATCACGGACCCTACATACATACCATTCTACTAAATTGTCACCAATAAGATACTTCAGTCAATAAAAAAACAATTAAAACCGTATTTGATGCATTAACGCCTCTATCGGCATACAATTCTGTATCAAGTGCTTTTTGATTATAAACTGTAAGAGCAGAACAGAGAGCTCCGTTTTCAATATAGAACTGTGTATCTATTTTAGTTAAAGGAACAAATGAAAATGAACTCTACATCGAAAAGAAAAAGACATGATTTCGAATTAATTATTTATTAAAATTTCGTCACCTTTCATGAGAGCGATGAAATATGGGCAGTTGATTGAATTGAATATGCAGATCAGAAAGATCGCCATAGGACATTGTCACAAAATAAGGCATAAGACAAAGTGATGAATGCAGATCATTTGGCAATAATGAGTGACGACCATGACAAAGACAATTAGCTTGTGCTAATTGTCCTTGTGGACTTCCCATTCCTTGAAATTTGAAAACAAATGCAACATCTATTACGGCCACCTTCCAACTGGAACGGAGCAGACTCCGTAGGACTCAGTTTAACTTACATCCCATCGGCTGCATGAAAGTAGAGACTTCCACCAAACTTCTATGAAGTTGATCGTTGCAAATTTGACTGAGTCCGTACAATACAATACAAATATTATTTATTGATCACCAAAAGCAGTACAGAGACATTACAAAAATAAAAAATACTGTAGCAAATTGCAAGCTAATCCAAGTGGGTTAAATACGACTTCCAAGATTTGACCCTTACTAACAGGGCATGCAAAAGCTTGTAAAAATCACACTATAAGACATACATTGCAAATTTGCAAAACTGCAACGGAACGTCGCATAAATCATAAGCGCACGTACAAACGAAGACGAAAGTAACCGCTTCCGTATCCGCTTCCACTTGCAAGAAATGCGCAAGAGTGATTCACGCTGCGCCGCCGCAACAATCGAGAACATCCGTGAGATTCCGTAAACATGGTGTTAGGTAACTGAGGACTTTCTTGTTGATCTATCATCAATATGTCGTTAATGCGTCATGGGAGTTAAGCGGCCGAGGAAGCTTTGGTAATAGTTGAATGGGTTCATAATGGCGTTGCGGTTAGTGTATCACCCCGTATTTGTCGACCCGAAATGAACGACAATATTCTCAATGTTTTAGAATATCGCAGTTTTATGATTTAAAATTGGGTTTTTTTTGGCGTGCCTTGATTTTAGAGAAGCCGATATTTCAGCACAGTTGCATGCGCCATGATCACAAGACAACTCATCAGACGACCGATCATGAAACGACAATAATGTATGGCCTGATAATTCCAACCCTCATATTATTGCCATAAGGGTTTAATATTAAGTCCAAGAAACAATCGCATACCGGGGTGGAACCTTTTCATGGTCGATTCCACTGTTTTTTTTTTGGCAAATGTATGGGATGGGATGGGATGTATGGGATGCTAAGCTGAGTCTTTTTGGCATCACAGTACAGCACAATGTCTCTTATTTTCCTCTCTTCTCCTATTTATGTTTTTACTGTGTTTTTGTTGTGATGTAGTGTGTTTTTCTTGTCAATAAATGTTGTGAGTTTGAGTTTGAGTTTGTCCACATTGCGTAAGTAGCACAAAGGTTCTATCCTGGTAAGCGATTCAGTTTCTTTGATTGTACCACGAGTGTACATTATTATCATACAATCGGCAATTACAAGTCTTATGTTAACTGCACATATCGCTAGGAAGATATATTTTGTAGTTTATCTACTATGGTAGGATATATGTCTGTCAATTAATAAAAACAATCGAAGACCATTCCAAAAATATGTCGTACTGTAACTGAAAGACTGTGAATGTTAAAGACATGTGCGAGAAGCGGCAGGATGTTCGAACAAATTGGATTATTTCATTTTCCTAACACCGCTCTGCACTGCCTTCCCATTGGCCTTTTTTTCTTCAAACACCTATCCGCTTCCTCGCACATCTCTTGCTACTCGCAGATGCGTAACCTTCCAACCACTTTTTGATACTAACATCAAAAATCTATCACAATAACCTAACCTAACTTCACTAAATATGTTAGTACAGAAATATGTAATTACTGGCAGCACATGCTTCCGTTCCAAATCGAGCGCTAAGTTGAGTAATAATAAACCGTTACTCTAACAATGAGACAATGTGTTCAGGAAAAACCAAGCGACGAAATCGTTGAAGATCTAAGTATCAGTTCCGCGAAACAGCGGGCGATCCACAACGAAGATGCCGAAATTGTTGGAGAGGTTAAAGACTAACTGGTTTGAAGACTTGTTTAACCTTTGCACAGCTATAATACAATTATATCTCAAGTTAATTTTAAAAATAAATTGGTGATGTAATACCAAGTACCAGAAAATAATTAATAAAAACTACGTCGATTAAAATATGTATATAAGTAACCCGGGAGGGTTTGAACAACATGAAGAATAGAAAAACTTTTGTAGTTTCACAAGTGAATAAAATTTAAAGCGAGGCAGTAACTATATAGAATTATTATATCAAAACTTAATATAATTCGTTTTCAATTCATCACGTTTAACATTAGACATATATAAGATGGTGACTTTAACGAGTTATGGATGTTTCGAGGCATTATTCTCATTTGCAGGTGGTAGGGGTAGGCCTTGTGCAAGGTTCGCCCGGATTGCTACCACCATCTTGCTCGCTAATCCTGCCGTGAAGCAGCTGTGCTTGCACTGTTGTGTTTCGGCGTGGAGAGTAAGACAGCCGGTGAAATTACTGGCACTTGAGGTATTCCATCTAAGACCTCTAGCTTGGCAACGCATCTGCAATCCCCCTGGTGTTGCAGGTGTCTATGGACGGTGGTGATCTCTTACCACCAGGAGACCCATTTGCTTGTTTGCTATCCAGTCAAATAAAAAAAATCTCGGTTTACCTACACAACATCCACCCGCAATCTCTTCAGACTATCAGTTATCAAGACGCTAGTAGATGCGACCAAATATCGGAAACTCATTAAATGTAATCGGGCTCTACATCCTCTAGAAAAAAGGTACGACTAATAAGCAGTAGGTAAGCAAGGGCTAGTTTCAATAGTACCTAATACGAAATGCGTGCGGCTCGTTCAGGTCAAACAAGGAGCATTGAGACGACAATAAACTAAGCGAAAACAGCCAATTAGATAGAGAATTATTACTTTGAACTAATTGCCGTGCATCATAAAACTATTATCGAGCGGTGAACAAATCAATTTGTTCTGATAATTTATGAAGGACTGCTTGTTTGGTTTTAGATGCGGCTGGTTAGAAGCGCAGTTTATCATATTAGTATAATCAGCATGCAACTCTTGCAAGAACGTTCGTCTTTTCACAATCCTAAGAGATTTCTATTCCTATTTTTATACGTTATATTTGTTTTAACGTATGCAGCATTTGTTTATTGTCTTGTGTCTAACTGCAGGGCAAAGCAATGACCTCGCTTTGTCCATTTCCCGACCCATCCCTGTCTTTTGGATACCAGTTGGTGTCAAAACTGTTTAAATCATCCTGCCATCTCCTCACGGCAGACATTACCCAGCCAGTCCTACTTGAGTTTGGCAGTCTTCAGATCGACTATTCCAGTTCTTAGGAGCAAGGCTTAATAAATAAAAAAACTAAGCTTATTAGTTTATCAATGTTCCGCTACTGAGAAAAGACGTACCAAAAAACAGGTTCCTTCATTGCATTCTTCATTCTCCATGCTTATTCAGCTTTACCTTAACTAGGTAGGCGCATAACATTTTAAATTGTCCAACGCAAATAATTCTTCGAGATAAACGTAGTTATCTCGGTCGGCGACTACAAAGCGGGGCCTGTTTGATAACATTATCGGGGAGGAGGGCAATTGCTCCGAATCAATTTGCGATCTGACCTGATGTCTAGAGGACGTGCTCTTGTAAACACGTTTATTGTTTAGCTACTCGCGCAGAAAACGGTTTAATCATCAAATGTTCTTCAAGTTAAGCTAAGTATACGGTAAGACGTAGATGTGTATTTTATATGAACCCAGGGGTAGTTTCCATCAATCAACACCAGCTCGAGGATGGTTCACCTTCACTGCGCGGTTTCAGCGATTCTTATTGTCCTAACGTGTAATTTCAAATTGACTGGTGGCTAGGGTTTTTCCGACGTGCTACAACATGGGATAGATGCGTTTAAAAGACAACCGTACCGTGGCCACACCAGTATCTTCATTATGATCATATTCTCTGCTTCCATAGAAAAAGAATAATTCTTTGAGTAATATTTGATAAAAAATCAAAATAATAATATCTGGTCAAAACTAAACAACTCGGTGCTGGATAGGATTCCTAAAGAGTAACTGGGTAGGTAAGATACTAAAAAGGTAAAGTGAAGAATTCAAATGTTAACCTAGATTCAGAATACAACGTTGAAACGGAACCCGCAATTATGTAAATAAGGGCAATCAAACTATGGATAACAAAGAAACAGAGCCGCATTTCTATGTAAAACATTTAAATTGTTGAAGGTTTACTTACACCCACGATAGCAGCTAAATAGTCTTTATCTATTGAAGCAATAGCGCGTGACAAATAGACACAGAAGGTAAGGCAGAAACTGATTATCCGAACATATTTAACATTTACTAAATGCGAAGCCAATTAAGAGGCTAGACGTGCTTAGTGGTTAATAATGATAAGGACTAAATAACTACGTATATTTATAAAGAAAAGGTTGATTTTGGTTCTTTAGTTAAGTAAGGCTCTAGAAGAGTGGCTCTTGGCTGGCAACGTATCGGCCATCTAGTAAACTGAACTGAACTCAAGGACATTTCCCCGTTTTAAAAACGAAAAATCCACCATCTGTCGAAGTACCGTATCAGAGTTGTAGCGTCACAAAAACTGCATCGGCACAGTTTCCACGGGCCACCTTCCTTATTAGGCAGTATCAATCGCCGCTTTATTCGGATTATCATCATAGTATGCCAACGGTGCGTGCGCCATGGATCCTACTAACGTAGTAATAAAAATAACCCTACAAATCCTACTAATATTACCAAAGCAAAAGTTGGATTTGGGCGAAATTCGGCAGCAGATAACTGGATCTCCGGAATAACACAAAGGCTACTTTTGATCTCAGTATCCTCACTATGAAATCCCGAAATTCTAACCGTTAATTCTAGGGAGAGATATGACATTTTGCAATTGTGTTCTTCATATGACGTAAATGAAGATCACGGATGTAACTTTAATAGTCTAACATTAACACCTATTTTAACAGACTTCTCTGAGTGCCAGATAACTTTATTAGATACTATGAATTCTTTGCACACTAATTGACGGATAACAACTAGTATTTCATAATACGATTGCGTTTATTTAGGTTAAAAGTTAAATGCGGGTATAAACTTGAAATATACGACAGCAGCACTCCTATGCTCCAGTTTCGTACAAACAAGGCAATACAATACAAAGCATTTATTTTGTGCGAATAGTGTGTTGATATTATATTATTGGGCAATGTTATGGCTAACGGTAAATAAAGACAGTTGCAATTCTAATGTAGTCAACATTGTTGTAAAGTTGTCGGTAAGCCCAGTTGTCAAACCAAAACAGTTAACGAACATACACGCAAACATTGAAAGAACAATAAAAGCTTGTAAAAAAAATACACCGAATGACCCTCCCGGCCAGTGACACAAACTGTCATGTAACGACGCGCGTGCGCACAAAGAAAAGGTAACATCGGATGACTCATGAGTATACAATTCAAAGCGAGTTCGGCAAAATGGCCGCTATACTTTACGACCTTTTTTTACGACGTACGAAACATATTTCCGAGCTAAATTATAGCCATATACGGCAACCGGTATGGAATTACCTCCAAAACGCTGTATCAGAATCCAAAATTTGCATAACGGAAAAAGTAAGTATATTATGTATTCTATTCTCTTTTATTACAATATACTATTAAAAAAAACAGCCAAGAGCGTGTCGGACACGCCCAAAAAAGGGTTCCGTAGCCATTACGAAAAAATTAAGATATATCTTTCTAAGGATTTCGAACTTTATACGGAATCTTCCAACTTTATGTATATTTTTTTACCTTAGACTGCTATTTACTCTTAAACTACTAATAATTCTCAAGCAAACTTAACCGTTATAGTTTTCCTTGAAAGTTTGATATACTTACTACCATCCTGAATTTTTTCAAAGTTTTCCACCCACCGGTTTAGATTTTAAAGGGGAGGGGGCACTCGAATGTCATGAAAATTTGCACTTTAAAGTTGAATATTTCGCAAAAAAATCACTGAATCGAAAAGTCGTCGTAGCAAACCCCAAAGAAAAATGGTTTTAAAAGACCTATCCAACGATACCCCACACTATAGGGTTGGATCAGAAAAAAAAAACCCCACTTTACGTCCATGGGAGTACCATTTTTTTTTACAATTTTTTATTGTACCATTTTGCATTGCATAGTTTACATATACATAATATCCGTACAAAATTACAGCTTTCTAGCATTGATAGTAGTCCCTGAGCAAAGCCGCGGACGGATAGACAGACAGACAGACAGACAGACATGGCGAAACTATAAGGGTTCCGTTTTTGCCCTTTTGGCTCCGGGACCCTAACAATATCTTCGGATTTCCAAATTACTTTTTGAAACAAATAGTTTGCTTTCGCACGAGCTAACAATTTACAACGAAGCGAACAAACAGACGTTCAACTTCAAACAAAAACTTTTAAGGAATTCACGAAAGACAGAATTCATTAGTCAGTCTAATGCCAGTTATCATTAAGACGTGGGCAGCCTTGAAATGTACGAGAAACCTAATTATCTCCAAGACTTCTACTGGAATGTGTGCAATGTATATCTATGGTATGTTCAAATATTTGGAAGAACATTAATTTCGGCACTTGATATATCCAATATCATTTAGTTGACCTACACCAACGTCATTATGATCAGCATCTTCAGATTTTAAACGTTATCAAAACCCAATTTTCGTAGTTTAGTCTTCCCTCTAGATTCACTACGCATCTACATAAAAGATGAAATATCTGCACAGATAAATTCTGGAGTAAATTATTTTCATTTCATAAAATGATGATGATGATATTGATGATTATGATGAAGATTAAAAATAAACTTGAGTAATTCAACACTATGTAGACGCAGCTGAAAGGTAATCAGAGGATTGTGATAAGGAGGCCTGACTTTGAACACTTCAATTGAATCAATCATACAGGGTGAACTGACGATAAATCTCCAAGTATCGTTGGAGATCGATCTCGCCACATGAATACTGAGTTACGGAGCAACTTGCAGGATTATAGATAATTCCAAATACGTTATGGCCATACATATTCTCGGAGCAAGCGGCTGATTCACCGCGGCATAGTAACGCGCATCTGTTCAAACTAGAAGCAAGGCCGTGCGAGGCCGTCTTCAATTACTGCACCAACTATTTGTTAATAAGCGATTGAAATTATACGAAGGAGAAAACAATTAAAGGTAAAAATGGTGGTAAGGAATGGATGATATGGAAGATAACAAAGGTTTAATTAAAGATAGATTCGATGTGTTAAATGTAAAAATCAGGATGGAAGACATTTAGCATAGTCATAAGATTGATGAATGTAGAGGAAGCGAGAGTTGTATGCCAGAATCGTAGCAAGTGGAAGGATGTATTGTAGTCTCTGCCTACCCCGTTGGGAAAGAGGCGTGATTTTACGAATGTATGTATTTATAAGATTGCATTTCAATGTTGTTTTTTTTTTCAATGATATTAAAGTTTTCTGGTGAATCATAGTTTAGTGGTAGGTATTTTTATAACAAGGCTGTATATTGATATAAAATACAGTTGCAATTAAGAAAATTATCAAGTGCGACTTAACCAGATAGACCCGATATTCCTGTTTGTCCGGAAAAAGGTTTTATGTCATGCACGGCATAAGGAAGTATAGTTTCCATTACAATAAGAGAATAACAATACTGTCTATTTTTATCATACCGTAGCTGAAGCCTAGGTTATATAATGAAAGCAATTTTTTATTCATTACATTGCTGATGGAACCAAGCAGCTAAAGAGAACGAGTTAGGAGAGGACCGATCGAGAGCCGCAATGGAACGTTATCTGCCCCAAAAATACTTGCAAGGTCTAAATTGGGCTGTCCAGTGACACCCTGTTCAGTAGTTAACAACGAAAGAATCTGCTACTGTCTGCTTAGATCGTTGCAATAGGATATTATAGGTGGTAAAGTTTAAATACCCGTGAACATTGCAATGATTATGGAGCCTTAGCTTATGGGTGATTATCTCTACTTTCGGAACGATTAGAATTAAATGTTTGAATGTGATAGGGTATAATTGAGTTCTCTTAGTTGTTTGTGACATTCAAGCTATAAAAAGGTCTAAGAACGACCAACATTGTCCTTACTATTATCCAGATGACCATACAAGTTTACTTAACCGTAAGTATACCGCAAAAATTATTCAGTATTACCATGACAAAAGACTTACTTTCCCACGTACAATTTTACCATGAGTCACAGTACATCAGGGAAAAATGCTAACGTAGGTAGTTGTGGTGTTTAGTGGTCTGTCCAGTTTAAACACAATGTATCATTCATGAACATATATAGGTAATGATAAACTTAGAAGAAAAGACCCATCTTGTATGTAGCAGTGTACAAAACTGACGAAAAATGTATGTGTCTGATTATCTATACGGATACGCTACTACACTACATACATGTACGAGGGGGCTGGCGTAAGTTTTAATATTAATGGACAAACCCTCCTTCCCTCAAGTTCTCTGAAATCTGTTATATAGCTTCACTTTTAACTACATTAACTTCACTTGTAACTTTACTAATATCGAGCAAATACATTATGAAGACGGGATGCTATTGGTCGCATTCGTACAACGACCTTAGAACGCTTCTTTTGGTCAAAGTGGACTCAAGAAGGACCATAATAGTGCAACAATAAACAGACGCCCACCTATCACACGAAAGGCAAATGTAATCCGTCAACGAGATGCCGGAGATTGTCCGGTAAGGCCTGGCGATGGAAATTATGGAAATATGGAAGCTTAAAATACCGTGAAGATAAGATCAGCTGCTGTGTTACAAAGATAATCAGTAAGAAGTCTATTTGGTTATCATTACAGTTACAAGCAGCTCAATAAACTGCAGCTGTCAGCAACAATACTCTAAAAAAGGCTGAAAAAAAAAAAACAGAAATCAGAATCGTTTATTTACTACGGTATTGATAGTAAAGAACGTACAAATGAGTGAAACTTTAAATCGGCACTTTAATATCCAAGGGCCATTTCACTTCTGGCAGAGAAAAGCAGAACTGAAATACAGCACCGGCCCTGATGTAGCGCAAGAGGAGCTGTCGCTCTAGGTGCCAGATAATAAGGGGCGCTACTTTCTTTCTTCTAGTTTCCAGTTCAAAATAAAATTAAAATGGCGCCTTGGGAGAGGCGCGGAAGCGGTGTAGACAATTTCACTCTACCTTAATCAAGGGCTAGGGCCGGCGTTGCTAAAATAGCGCATACTATACTGCATGTTATACTGAAAAAGCTTCAGGTGTGCTGTCGGAAAGTAACTGTTTTCAACCAATTAGCATTGCGATAATTCGTTCATTATCAAAGCGTTACGGCGCCGGGCGTTGAACCGAGTGGCGCGCGCGCAGGATATAGGCTCGTTTCGCGTATCGTTGCGCATCCGTTGCGTTACGATACCAGAGCAGACAAAGATAGAATAGTTTTTAAATACATATAATTTAAACGGATAAGAACGAGGGTATTACTCCATATGTCTTGAGCATTTTGCTGACACTTGAACTTGATCATAGCAGCAAATTAAATTGAAAATTAAGGTGGTATAAAAAATAACAAGTCATATTTTTTCAGCATGACGTTTACCCAAGTTTTTCATTTTACTTTTTATTTCATTTAAAAAAACCTGTTTTCCTCTTTAAAATCAATCTTACGTCCGTTTTTATAAGGTCTGTTCGCGGAGCTAATTCTGTTCATTTATTGTACTGCCTTCATTATTAATAACTCAATTTCTAATTTCTGCTTAAAACTGTGACGCGCCACGGTAGGTTACAAGAATGTCATAGACCAAAATCGGTTAACACTCGAGCCTAATACCTAACGTCGTTAGAATTAAACTTAATCAGTTAATCAGCTTTAACCACAGACGGGCGCAAAGTCCTTCTAATCCGGCTTCCATTTCAGGGTGCATCGTTCTTCTTGAATGTGAAGAGTTCACGGTTTGTTCTAGCCACCTCCAATGTGCATCATACCCTACCATGTTCTTTTGTTACACGATTATAAAGTTCTTTAGAGTGAGTTACACCAAGTTACTATAACTATAATAACCAACGTCAAACCAGTCATCAAATCCCTTCGATTTTAAATTCCTTCATTTTGATACCCTCGATAGATTAAAATAAAATAAAAAATTTTGAAGACTTTTTGGCGTCAAAAATCCGCGATTTAAATTTTTTAAGAATTTCATGTACCCAGTGTCACTCGCGTCATAAAGACGAATTCAATGACGTATCATTTATCAAAATCGGTTCAGCCGTTGAGTAGTTATGAGAGGACATAGGAATAGACATACATACATACGGGTCAAACACATAACCCTCCTTCTTCGCAGTCGGGTAAAAACAGTAATACCTATGACTGAAACAAAACATCCGCAGTTACCAAACCCAGCGAGACCTTCAAGGTCCGACTTCATGCCATCATCCGCCCTAAACCTAAACAAGTGTCGTCACCTAGCCATAAAGATTAGCCGAACGGTGATATAACTCCATGATAACCTAGAAACCGGTTGATATGACGTCATTATCAACCTGAATATCGAAATGGACGTTTGAAATTTCGTTGGTTTGTACAAAATATGTATGAAGTAAAATGCATGGTGTCGTGTGATGTGATGACTCATGATATGAATAAGCAATGAGCATATTTATGATGAGTATATTTTTGCGCTCACGATAGGAGAGGCGCTACTTAAAGCGTATCGTGATCTTTTATTAGGGTTCCGGAGCCAAAATGGCAAAAACGGAACCCTTATAGTTTCGCCATGTCTGTCTGTCTGTCCGTCCGTCCGCGGCTTTGCTCAGGGACTATCAATGCTAGAAAGCTGTAATTTTGAACGGATATATACGAGTATGTAAACTATGCCGACAAAATGGTACAATAAAAATAAAAAAAAACAGTGATTTGTTTGCGAAATATTCAACTTTAAAGTGCAAATTTTCATTAAAATCGAACGTCCCCCCCTCCCCTCTAAAATCTAAACCGGTGGGTGGAATTTTTTTATAAAAAATCAGGATTGTAGTAAGTATATCTAACTTTCAAGAAAACTATACTCGTAACGGCTAAGTTTGCTTGAGAATTATTAGTAGTTTAAGAGTAAATAGCAGCCTAAGGTATGAAATATACCTAAACTTGGAAGATTCCGTATAAAATACGAAATCCTTAGAAAAATGTTACTTATTTTTTTCATAATGGCTACGGAACCCTATTTCGGGCGTGTCTGACACGTTCTTGGCCGGTTTTTTTATTTGAAGTTTCAGTAAGTTGGATAGTTTAAGTAACAAAGCGTCTAAGTAGCAGTGGCCTGCACCGAGTTGCCAACATTATTTACATATTATGACGTCAGTGATAAAGTGATGACAAAGTGTGGTAAAGCTTGTGTACGCTAATTCTGAGTAGTTATCCCAAAGAGGTTCCAAAGAGATACCTAACTCACACTTACACTTCGGTTGGTCTAACAAAAAATTTCACTTTACGCCACTGGTGTCTAATTATTTTTTCTCAGAACTATCCCCATTCAAAATTTCCATTTAACCTAAAACGAACACACTAAATAAATTCAATGTAACAGACGGGTTTGGCGGCCATTGCACCTGCCCGAGGGGGAGGGGGGAGCACCACCTGTCGACCTCACAAGGGTTTTGTTTGATACTAAATTCGGGACACATTTTATTGATACTCCTCAACGTTACTTGAACGTGTTTCGAATGATCGTTAAAATCGTACGTGTCCAAAGCTAATGTGAAGTCGTCGGAAAGGTATATGACAAGTAGTGGGTAATTGAAGAAACAGGTAGGAATACTTTCGGTACTAACGATTGCCTTTTTGCTACGAATAACACAGAGGACGCGCTTTTATATAACGCAAAATTAAAATCTATTCGTTCCAATCCTGCTTCAGTTGGTAGGTAGATCTCTTCAAAATCAATTCTGGGAAATTAAGTATTTAACATTGCCTCTTCAGTGCCGTAAAGCGTATAAATCTTTAACGAATGCTGGGATAGAGTTTGCAGGCATTCGGACCGTTAATAGAATTCTCGATGGCGGCAGCCGTCTCGCCGGACGACCCGGCTCGTCAATTTTCCGGTCTGTCGCGGTTACAGCTTCGCTATGCCCTTAATCCTACTGTGCTATAAACTATGTCAGTTAGAATCCAATGTATGCTTAGTAAGAAAAGGATTGACAAAAAAAATACACTTTTGGGAAGTTGCAAGGTTCATATCTCATGAGCTTTTGTACGCGTCAACAAATAACCTATCGACATGATAGATATTGGATTGAACACTCATTTAGCAGATTCCTTGAGGCCACAAAACCACATGGCTTCACAATCGTATGAGCAACCGAAGCAATTAACTATTGAAACAGTAAAAGCATTGGATGCGTCACTACAACCCTCGAGAGGAGAGAGACTAGTGATTCACTGAAAAATAAATTGCAAAACGCTACAATCCGGATGCGTCGCTGTGCCTAAGTATAATTAATTCTATCAGATTCAGTTACGCGTCAAACTACGCAGTACATTCATCACGTCATTGCATATTTCCGGGGCTATAAAGAAAATACTAATAAATCTATCTGATGTTATTGCACTTGTACTTCGCTTTAATGCACTTTTATCACAACAGACCTAATATACTTTGCATTCCTAGTAGTTGCAAATATTGTCTCCCCATGTGCATTATAACCTTCCAGACTATCTGTCTAGGGTTGGGCTTTTAGTGCTTTATGACGTAACTCGGTGCATTTTTCTTTGCTATCAACAAATACAGGGGTCGATGCAACAGACAGTACACGCCCTGGCTAGAGTCTAGACTATCGTTGTTTTGCAGAATAATAGTCCTTTAAGCATTAAGTTTTAAGAGAATATAAAACTGGGAATGCAGGGTTGTTTACTTTAAGATAGTCAATATAGTTAGTGAATCAGTGGCATGACCACACACAGTGGAATTAGAAATCAACTTCAATTGGTATTTGACCCACTATGGTGTAGTAAGATGCGTTTGCGATTTGATACGGCTAATAAAGTCTAACAAACCCGTTTTGTCTTAAGAACCGTTACATCTCACTAAGTTATATCAATAGTATAAAAAAAATACTAAAATAGCATAAGTGAAGTACGTGGCATCCAGAAGTTTTACACTTTCAGAACCTACAGGACAGGCACGATAGCAGAGGCAAGTTCTCAAAAAGTATTTTTTATACATTTCGAATCTTCATAGCTTTCTTTCCTTTATCGTGAACATTCCTCAACCCCCGTATCACTACAGAACAATGTATTCGCGAATGATTCACGTATCAAATTCCCGCGCCTATCGCCTGTTGGGTCAACATGAGAAATATGACTCAGTCGCCTCACGCAGGTATGCAGCGAAGCTTTTCCCCTCTTGAGGCGTTTCCTCGAAATTGTGATCTCCATGAGCATGAGGCACTAATTAAAGTGCCGCTGATTTTAGGGCATTTAATAATTGATTTACTGAAACCCCTAGTGGGATTGTTATTTCAATCATCATTTCAATCATCAGTCATCATCAGTTAGCTAGCGTCGCCAATGTGAGCGTCGTTAACTATATCATGTCTATTAACAAGACATTCCATTAGTTAATTTAATCCCAAATGTTTATTAGTCATAAGTGTAGCTTCGCTGGTGTTTTGTTTTTGTGCAAAAGATACAGGCAGTTGAATTACTATTGGACCAGACGGTAAAAATAATTGAAGGGCAACCTAAATATAACAAACGTTCTCTACACCTAAAAGTGTACAATCAAGAATCGTCATAGCAGGGTAAACAAAATTTACTACACAGTCACTATGCTTTAATTTAATTTTTAATTTTAGTATCAATTATTTAATTTAATGTAGGTTATTTAATTTAATTTAATATTATTTGATTTAATTTAATTTATACTTATATATTATGTAAAAATATGGGTTACCAAAATGACCTGATATATTTTTTTTTTTATTTATTTATGAGAATCGTAACTTTATGCGTCACTATCATTATTTTTCTAAAGTATGTGATATTACCAAATCAATGAGCTATTCGTTAGTCACTTTTAGAAATTAAAAACTGATCCATGATTCATTAATTTTACAGCTGTTACTAAATTAAACACCATATTAAGTTTTCGGTTTAAAATTTGTACGATCATTAATTTCTATTTAAAACAAGTGAATCACTAAACCGCAGAATTAGCAGTAGCTGCGATCAAGGTAAACAAATCTTTTTCTGCAATGAATTTGTTATTCACCGGCCTCAATACATATTCCACCGAAACGCAAACTCAGTGCAATTACGCAAAATGACCGTAAATGGGGTTTCGTACACGTGATCAGTTTTAATTGGAAACTAAGTACCTAGAACAGTTGTCAACTCAGACTCACTGCTTAGCCATTTTGCTTAACCATTTTAATGAGGTTACTAACATAACTGTTGCGTTTGGAAACATTTTTTGTCGTAAACTTAGGGCTCGGTTCAGCACTCTCCGATAAGGTCCTGATATTTTACGTGATAGTTATCTGTGATGCCGTCTCTGTATTCGAACAAAGACGGAACACATTTCTGTCACATACGAGATGTCCCGAATACCGATGTAGGGAACTTCAGGACACTGGAGTATAAGGAAGATTTTGAACCCTAGAAATATTTTTAGAAAAGGTGCTTGTCGTAAATATAATGTAGACAAAAAAAAATACGCTATTTGGGATTTAAAACTCATTGCGAATACTCCAGTGTATCCACTACCTGAAGTTCCTGCTTCGTTATGCCGGACATCCTTTGTAATTTTAGGAACAGGCTCTTAATCAAAGCACATTTTATAAAAGGTTTCATTCGCGGTTAATTAAGGCCACGACCAATTTTAGACGAACCTACAGCGATAAAGACTTACGTAAAAGGAAAAAAACTCAAACCAAATGTGTACCTTTTGGAGAAGTGCATATTTCGGGAAAGTGAATTTCAAAAGTCTCGCCCAAGCCCCGAAACCATTGTCAAATAATTAAGTAACTTGAGTAAGCTTAGGTCCACGCTCCACTAGATTCGTTGCTTCTGGGGGAGCCTTCGCAACCATGACGGTTATTTTCATCTTTGTTTTAAGTTTGTTTTTGAAAATAAATTAACCAGGACCGCATAAATAAGAGTAGTTTGCCGGGGACAACTTTGTACGTGGCATATTTAGTTAATTGCGGTTTTATTCAGGGTTTCAGCACGTTTGTACCGAGGCGATATTTACGATGCAGTACATTGACCACGTTTTACTTGTTTGCGTTTTGGCTAACGACCGCAATCGGCCAGGGTTGCCAGAAACGATAACTCAGCACGCTGATGATGCTGTTAAACCCTTTTTAAGAAAAGATTTACGGAACATTTTTACTGAATTTAAAGTGGATTGAAAATAGAATAACCTACTTGTTTACATTCGTGCTACAAAGCGGATCGTATTAATTAATAAACATGAACTTGTAAGTTTTGCACGCGATAATAACCTTATTGTACGTGTGTTTTAGTAGCAGAAAGACCGTTTTGTTTTTAACGACTTCAAAAACAATAAAAAATGGAGGCTATCAATTCGACCCGTAGTAATTAATATTCGGAATCCCAGTTTATGTACTTATGTTTTGTATTTTTGTTTAAAACGTAGGTCTTAATATTTGCGCTCATCAATCGTGTAAAAGACCATCTTTTTCTCCTCCATCCTTTCTTTTTTTTTGGACTTCTACTCGCTAATTCCCTTAAAACATGGTGTATCTTTTCCTCCTCCATCCTTTCTTTTTTTTTTGGACTTCTACTCGCTAATTCCCTTAAAACATGCTGTATTAGGTACACATGCGTGAGGGACTATTTATCAATTAAAGGCGAAATCTTTACTAACATCTGAAGTTTGTTTATATTATATTGTTGGACGAACCCGCCATTTACGAATTTACGAATAAATTTACGGGCAATAGTACGGTAGTTAACATAACAAAAACTTTCCTTATGCAGACTTACCTCGATTTATTTTATTAAATTATAGCTTTATCGATACTACCGATTGGCCGTTGCTCAGTAGCTTCAGTATGCGCCTGTGCGGTGCTCGCATGAGACCTAAAACGTGTGCAATTGTCCAATTATTAGGTGTCAACCCTAGAAGTTGACGTAAACGGCGAAGTACAGAACGGCGGTGCATTGACTCCCGCCGTGTTCGGAACACCAAACAATAATTCAATTCGCATCATCATAACCCAAGCAGCCTTCTAATTAGGTCCTTCATGGAACCGACGCCTCATTAGGAATTTTTAGCACCTTTAAATGCACCAAAATTCGAGGAACACGTTCAATACTGAATTGAGTGAACCATGGAGCAAATCAGCAGCACGTCTGCATAAAATTATTCATCACATATCAGCACATCACGTTAAAGATTAAGTTATTCGGAATCTTTGATGATAACAAAATTGACTGGACTCGGTAAACAAAGTCTCACCTGCGGCTTGCGGATTGCTTACTTCCGAGTAGTTCTTGACTGTTGACATCAACATAATTATCAATGTTCCATGATGAAAGATTGGAGGAGGAACATTCTATTTTGAAGATTTTATTTGTTTTTTATTTAGGTATTAAACCTGAGGCCGTATTGTCTAACTTTTCTGACGCTCGCGATCGCAATCAAATGACAGTTTTTGTATGCGAAATCTGTCATTTGATTGCTCAATAACTGGCAATAAGGCCTCTGATGCGGACTTATAGCAGTTATGTAAGTACCAGTGGAATTTAGCTTTTGTTTTGTGTCTATTCGGTATATTCGGTATTGATCGAAGTTCGAAGGGGATAGTTTGGTGGATTGTAGTGTCCTGCAAGCATTACTTGGCCCAACGAGCCCAGAGGTCGTGGCTAGCATACCCGTTACACTTCCTCTCTTTTCATAATCCAAGCAATAAAATTGTAAAATCTGGAACAAATCTGTGTTCACAGGAAGAGTCGCTAGTGTTTGCTATAAAGACAGCTGGGATAGACTTCTCAACTATCAAAAACGTTGTTTTTCCACCTTGACTAATATTAAATTAAACAACACAAAAAAACTGCCGAGTACAGACAGTAACTGCCATTTGTCTCTCAGAAATTAGCATTTTGAGGACGCTGAGGTTGTTGGCTCACAAGTAATCATGTTCTCTGTCAGTGTCCAGCCGATGAGCCCCTTAGGGCCTCATGCGCGTAGTGGCTCAATAATTCGATGACGTCATGCCTAGCTCAACTAATATCAAGGCTTAACTCGAGCCATGCGCATGAGTTGAAAAATACCTAGTCAATTTTATAAAGTTTCCGAGGTCATGGCTAGTGATGGTTGACTATGAATATACATATAACACGGGACTATGATAAACTGCACGAAATTTCGCACTCAATAGTGCAGATTAATTACCTATTACTATAACTGTTGTCTCCAACTCCGTCTGCGAAGAAATCGTTACCACTATCCTGTGGGAACTATGCAATTTCCCGGTATAAAATTATCCAATGTCCTACCCACGGTCTTAATAATAATAATACTAATAAACCATTTATTCCAGGCAACACGGCCAATACAATAAATGCCTTAAAGACTAACATACCTATATACAAAATGTTATCTAAATCGGTTCAGTGGTTTAATTATTTTAAACAGGTGACAGGACCGCCCATTGCCACTTCAACTTGCATAGTTGCATATTCTTTGAACTATGTCGGTGACTTTTGTTCTTCGGCGAAGTTCTGTATTCCTTCTAAGAGCAAAGAAACTCCGACCAAAGCTCTCCATTGCTAAAAACGCTTATGAAAACCATTTACAACATTTCTTCACAATACTGTTTAAGAAAATTACAAGGCGATATGAAGATGAGCTTGAAAGTGGAAGACAATTCATTAGAATCAAGCTTAGCATAAAGACCATTATACCTTATTTGGGTGTGTTGTAGCTACAAGTCGCGACTATAAAAACTAGCTAAGCCTGGCTGGGACGACCGTTAATATGACTCACTAGCGAATAGGTACAGTGGACGTAAATAGAATCCTCAGTGACACGTGAAGTTTTTTTTTCGTTGTAACCGAAGGAGTGTGAACTGCAAACGTCTCTAATATGGAAACCTCTAATAAATAAAACCCATCCCTCATCATAGGACTAAAACTAACATAGAATATGTTATGAGCACTAAATAGTCGATACTGCTTCTTAATAGCGGGGTAGGCAACTCGTGAAGCCAAATATTGTTAAAAGACTTTACTTTCGAGAAAAATATTATTTTTTTTGGAGAACATAGATATACCCTCTTCACAAAGCTGTGCTTGAGGTTGATTCTTGGGCTCCATAGAAAACCAGCGTTGCTGTATATTACGTGTGGCAACACATGCTGAGCGGAGGCCTTTTTGGTGTCCTGCCGTGTCACCAAGTAACTTAGTTTTTATTGTTAGTTTTAGTGTTTGTCTTATTAACCGGTGGTAGTACTAATGGAACCAAATAAATCTTTCTTTCTTTAAGGCCAAAGATTAGTAATCTTTTAATAGGCACTAATTTGTTGTAGCCCTGTGGCTTGTTTAAAATTTCTATAATATGTAGGAATGTAACCAATTCAACGTGGTATTTTTAATTTCCGTTAACTTGAAGGGAAAAAACAACGTAAAACGTTGATAAAACGAAAATACTAATAAATATAATTCTTTATAACATTCCTTGTCTGAAAAATGGTTTTATTAACACAACACGACACAACACAAAAGATTTTCATTCATTAAAACGTGAGATAAAGCCGCAAACCCTTGTTTTCTTTTGACTTGTATATAAAGAGATTCGTGCACACGGAGTTAATTTACTAATGAAAGTAATTTGTTTTTCATACAATTGATTTCAGAAAAAGCCCCAAGTTGGCAACATTTACAGCATCCTAGCACTGGCTGAAAGCCAAAAGCGGCTATCAAACGGGGAAGAATTTCTGTACCAACTTGGCGATACTAATTTACAATAAAGGAACTTAATCCCATGTAATACGGTTTACAATCCTCCACTTTGAATTACCGCAGGAGCAACACGCATCCAGTGATGAAAGAAGGACTTTAAGGACATGGGGAACAGTCGACGATTGAAAAACATGGTAATGTATTGACGTGGCTAAAATACGGCACTAACCCCATAAAGGTCGTCTAGACTAAGTACCTTTGAAGTCTAAGTATCTCTTATTAAGCGATATCGATGTGCTATTCTTCATACAGCCACTACTTTAGAAAAAGCTCGTATATCAAAATTATAAATCATACTAAACGAACTTTACTATGTATGCTTCAAGGATCTGTTTAGCTTACGGATGATATACGATTATTATTTTTTGAAAATAGGGATGACATTTTACTAATTATGCAATTTTGCCCATCAGTTTATACAACACACAAGTTGTTGCCCGCAACTTGATCTGCTCTCTGCAAAAATTGTTTACTTTACCGGGATAAAAACACCGTGTTTCTCATGATTTCCGTTAACTTCGATAGATGGCTCAGTTCATTGATAGAAACTACCTGGATTACCAGGTAACTAACTTTTTGGCCAAATCAAATATTTTTTGAGTTCACAGTCATTTTTAATGTCAGATTGCAAAATTCCTTAACTTGACAAGTGACATTGATGTTTTACAAAATAAGTCGCTTTTAACACTTCTTTTGCTTAAGACGTATATGAATCAAAAACTTTAGTTACGGGTTTTAAAAAAGTAATAAATTAATATGTGTATAATGTGCATAATTAATGTATGTATGTATGTATGCAAATACTTTATTGTACATAAAACACAAAATAATACAAAAAGAAAACAACAAAACCAAAAGAGTACAAAGGCGAACTTATCCCTAAAAGGGATCTTTTCAAGCTAACCTAATCATCTTAATTCTTGATTATCATTGAAATCAAATACAATGTTAAGTGTAAAAAACGTTTTAGACTCTGTGTAGATTTTGAGATTGACCCTTCGAACAACAAACAAGGTTTACCTAAGTATTTTATTGATTTAAGTATAGACAAATATTGCCCAAGCATTAGTATAAATACTGATTTAATTGTCCAATTATCCTGTTGTCCTACACAATGACATTCGCACATTTCGTGGCGGTCGACGACCCCTGCTGCCTTGGTGGGCGGCGATTATTAAATTATAACGTGTTATAACGTTACAATTCTATTACGTGCGAGTAGCGTAAAATTATGCGTGATGGCGTTAAAAGAGTCATAGTCGACGCCTTTGTTACTAATGGGAATATGCGATGTTAAGTTGCTCTAGTTGTCTAAGTATGCTAAGCTATAGTACAAAAATATTTTTCAACCCTTAAAATAACGATATTGAGAAAAGTTCGTGGTTTCAACTTAGTAACGTAAACTGCTTTAACTTTGCCCAGGCCCCAACATTGCCTAATTTGATTTAGAGTCGATAAATTAGCACCCGTATAGGTTTTTATTCTTTTATCCCCGTATATATAGATAAAAGTTTAAAAACTTATACGGGTGCTAAGTTATCGACTCTAAATCAAATCAGGTAATGTTGGGGCCAGAGGGCAAAGTTGAAGCAGTTTACGGTATTCCAAAAATTCTTACAATAAAAAATACAAAAGCTAATCTTGGATCATGTGGATCTGCCAATTTAAGGGTTAATACAACCTTTTTTTTGTTGACAATACATTTTGTTGACTGTACTTTCATTGTCATCCGAACTACAATCCGTACCAAATTTCAAGTTTTATATCACAAACCAATTCGATGGTGTGTGTGAAGTTCCCAATCCGCACTGGGTCCGCGTGGGAACTACGGCCCAAGCCCTCTCATTCTGAGAGGGTGCCTGTGCCCAGCAGTGGGACGTATAATATATAGGCTGGGATTATTATATCACAAACCGTTGAAAAATTGCCCCTTGCGGAGACTTTCCTAGATTCTAATATCTGTATACTTTACTAGTACTTAACTAGTAAGTAGTAATCTTATGTTCTTAAAAAAATAGAAGAAAAATTCAAAGTAAGTATCACAAACAAACCGCGATGTGTATATGTACATTTTCGTGACATGGCCCCCAGTAAACAGATGAACCACACGTATTTGGAAATTAGGATTGACTTCTGAAATAATAATAATTGTTTGATTTTAATCAAGATCATATTTTCAGACAAACTAGTAAAATTAAATACTGATTTACAGATAAAAATCTTGCAATGAATATCACGTAGACTTTTATTACAGTGTTTAGAATATTAAAACAATCAACGTACATAACTTGGCATTTCAACTTTGAATGCCAACAGCCAGCTTCATACGATACGTTGATGCGGAAAAATATTAATGTATCTTTAATAACGAAACCGCAGGAATTTTATGACACAAACTTATTTGAGGAAATGTGTACGTACATACATAAGTACATCGTAGATAACAAAGCATGGTAGACTGACACCTAACGTTTAGAACGGAATTAGTATGACTACGAGCATACCAATAGCAAAATACTAGTGAATATGAAAATTGCATAGAGTGCAGTTGTACCTAACACTTCTCGCTTCGCTCGTCGTCGTACCTAAATTTAGGTATTTACCTTAGGCCTCTAGGTTGGCAACGCATCTGCAATACCCCTGGTGTTGCAGATGTTTATGGGCGGTGGTGAACTCTTACCATCAGGAGACCCACTTGCTCGTTTGCCATACAGTTAAATAAAAAATAAAAATAAATAAATTTCGAAACCAAAATCGACAGCAAAAGTGACCAATTGTGACGGCTTGCCGTGGCATTATGCTGAGTGGGGACCTATTTAGCGTCATGTATGTCTTTATTTGTTCTATGTTTGTTTTTTATGGCGTTAAATAAATGTATTTTCTTTCTTTCTTTTTCTTTCAACTACGTTAGGTACTGAAATCTCTTTGAAGTAGAAACAATTTGGCTTCTTTCAGTATAGGGAACAAGATAAATGACGAGACAGGTATTTCCGAAAAATACAAAAAAATCAGCGACCAAAAGAATTCGAATCTTGCAAATTTACCGGCCCATCCGATATCCGGTATTAGGCAGCCATATTGTCATACCAAATGGAATATTTAAATTTGCTACGTGTCCGGTCTGTGCGCCGACCTTGGTCTCGTGAGGACATTTGGGGGTTTCGGGGCGGGGGGAGCCAGGATCACTGCACGAACTGGTCGAAAAAACGTTGAAACAACCAGCTAAACTTTAAGTAATGTCCTTGACGCGCCTTGTTATGTTTCCACTTGGACTTTCAATATTCTCTAACGCAGCAAGCCTTATGGCCGAGCCATTGAGTCCACAATAGATCACAGTATACTAAGGAGACTATTTATGATTGGCAACTGTAATTTGGCTAGAATTTGATATAAATTCCAAACGGGTGGGATTGACAGTCATAAATAACGTTACGATGTGGAAATTAAGATTGAACATTAGTGTCAGTTGACTTCACTTTCACACTTAGCTTGAGCCCTATCATTTGAGCTTTACAATGATGTAAACAAAATTGTCTTAATGACTTGGCAATAAAAAAGGCAGTAGGTACAAAGAGGCCGGACAACCTTCGACCCGTTGTTACAAAACCTGATGACAATGACCGACGGGTGCGAGCGATGCAATAACGGAACGCGGACAATTATATAAAGAGCAATTACAAAAGAAACCCGGTATCACAGTGAGACAGTAACCGAGAACAATGTAGCCAAGTGTGCTATAATGAGAAACTATTCGAGTTCATAATAATCCCGTATAAAAAACATAAATGTGAAATGAGAGCCAAGTTCAACATTATGATACCTTGGTTGTTGAATTCAGCGACCAAAGACGTGAGACCTAAATGGGTGCCAAGTTTAATGGTCAGTCCTGAAATTTATTTATAACAACATAAAATATTTTATACACACACGAACATCACGCCTGTATTCCCAAATGGGGTAGTCAGAGCACACGAAACGTTACCGCTTCGGAGCCACTTCCTAAAAATATCATTTCTTCTTATAACTTTGGATAATTATATTGAAGCCTAAGGTCTAACTTGGTTAGTTCTCATATACGAATTATTATTAAGTTCCACCCTACCTACCTATTAAAACAGTCCTGGAAGAGCCCTATGATTAAATATAATTACATGTACAATAAGCATTAAATTTACTTTCTAGTAATTTTATAAAAGTCTAAGAAAAAAAAATTAGAAGAAATTATATTTTAAGTTGTTGTAAAATATTTTATGTTGTTATAAATAAATTTCAGGACAGACCATTAAACTTGGCATCCATTTAGATCTCACTTCTTTTGTCGTTGAAGTCAACAACCAAGGCATATAATATATCCCAATAATAAACTTGGCTTTCATTTCACATTTATGTTATTTGATGGGATATCATTACTTTTTGTACAGAAATTATTTAATTGTAAAATTATAATAAAATGATAAAAAATTACTATTTTCAGATTTATTCCTTTGCATTCACCCAATACATATCTGAATGCCAAATTTGAACTTTCTAGGTCATATGAAACTGGGTTAGTTTTGGTCTATAGGTCAATCAGTGATAAAATGAGGATTTTTGGACGTTAATATTTAATGAACCGTTTGAAGTGTGTTTATGAAATTTGGAGCACATGTGTATCTCGCAAGTCTCAATAAATGAGCCAAATTTGACATGTTTACGTGAAATAGTTTTTGAGTTATGAGGGGGTCAAAAGTGGCTCCAAATGGTTCGTGTAATATTACACATGGTGCTGCTCGCCAGTTCTGTTAGCTTGAACTTGGCTTGACACGCTACCACGTGTATAGATGCTAAAGTTGAATCAGATTTAGGTATGAATGCTAATCGATATATAGCCAGCTGTGAGCTAGATGGTTTGGAGCGGAGATAATTGTTCATATTGATGATGTTATTATAGATATTACTGTCAGTAATAATCTTGTTAATGCAACAAATGTTTTAGATTTTCAATTTTTCTTAGATAAAGTATAACTGTGCCTACTACCTAATTTGATTAATGTAACAGACTAAGAGCATTAGATTACCCTTCTATAAGACAAAAAGATAGATAAAAGATTTATCGTATATTTTCCGTGTATGAATACGGAAAACTCATCAATGGCTGTAGGCAATACTAAGCTTTGAATTTCTGCACGAGTAGAGTCAAAAAAATTAGCTAATATGTAGCTGATTCACTAAATTTTTTAGAAATATACGTTTCATGTTTTCGAAAGCTGGCTCTTTTCCGTATAAATATCCAACAGTTCCTGTAACCCATTATTCGAATGCCACTAGCAACGGTACCACAACCGGTTCTGGTTCCATCTCAGTATATCTTGTTACTTATCACTAGGGACAACGTGAAACCACAATATTAGGAGTCAATAAAACAATTAAAACGACGAATCCAACAATAAATTAGGAAACGTGACCAAATTTTAAGGAAACATTCGTGATTTATATCGGAAAGACTCGGTTTATACTTTCAATGACTTAATAAGCGTTAGCTGACGTTTAAATAAAAATAATTAGATGTAAAAGGCAAAGTAATAACATCCAACTTACCGACCACTTACTTTATTTCAAACTACTGTACTGCTTAGATGAGGTTTACTATCGGATACTTACCTGAAAAAATAATAACAATGGAATTAGGCTAAGAATTATTTATCACTTTACCAAGTCAGCTTTCTGTCATGTCAGTTGGTATGGAAACTTAAACGCTATCCTTAAATTCTAATACATCACCAACTTCTTTGTTTTCGGCAGTAAAATCTAATTTTGAACCTCCTACGTCTGTCTAACCAAAATTAAAAGATCATCGTTGCCGATCTTTCGTTTCTATCCAGAAATTTTGAACCATCCTTTACAATGCATGGTGTTTCGTTTTATTTTTTTACACAAGAACATCGTAATCTCAAGCCACATTCCATGGATATTAAAACAAAGGCGGTATTTGATAACAATAACGCATAGGCATAGAGTGATAACGTATAGACAATAGATATAACCAACACGTCGCGTGCACAATGGATGAGAAGCTCACGTAATATCGCCGTGATGTCATCGCGTGAGACCAGAACGGCACACGGAATCGAAGTTATGAAGATCATGAGCCAAGTTTCGTTTACCATCACGATGATAGTGGCCAAGCATTTCCAATAAAACTTGAATTTGTTTCGGCAAAGTTAATATTATATTTTGAGAAAGAGATCTTACTAATTCTATAAATTAAGTTTTTAAGAGCGTGTTTGTACCTAACTCTTGGACGATACACCTATATAGGATATGTGGACTTTTTGATCCAATATTTACTCTCGCCGGATCGGGAAGTACGCATGTACAATCCCGAAATGTAAACCGCTAAGTCTAGACATGACCGTTGAGGTGGCCTTTGGGGTAGATAAGTTCTCGACTGGAGACCGCAGCAAGGCGCAGCGTAGGACGGCCACCAACGAGATGGACGAATGACCAGGTTAAAACTGCGGGTTCACCTGATGCCAGCCGCTTCCAACCGAAGCAACTGGAGGTCTATGGGGAAGGCCTATGTCCAACAGCGGACGTCCTATGGCTGATATGATGATGAAGGCAGAGTGATATGGACTGAAGACAGTGTTGTGGCGCGCCATTGAAGAAGTCTATGTCCAGCAGTGGACTGCTGTAGGCTGATGATGATGATAATCAGTTTTTATCGGTGTACTTATTGTATTTGCACAAATGCCCTGTGAGTTTTTATGAAGTGATATCACAGTGGCTATTAAATCGGCAAATACATATTTGGCCTCTAACCATATAGCCATAGTAATGAATGGTAATGACGATTGAACCTATTTAATGGACACCTATTACGATGAACACACCTACTGCTCCTGGCGACGTTATGAATCATAGAAATCGATCGATCGATTCTTTGCAAATTGACGTCCCCGATAACATACAATCCGTATGTATGCCTTTAGGCAACAACCATTTATTTGTTTAACTAACTGAACGGCAATCAGATAAGTAATTTGTTTACGTAAGTTTCGGTTCTACGCTTCGTTTGAGTCACGGTTCAAGTCAAATTGATACTTCGATGTTACACTATCCCATAATTGTAAAAAGTGTATTGCTTTACAATGTCAAGCGAATTGTTTCAGAAAGAGTTTTAAATACAAATTACAAGCAATCAAAACCTTTTAGAGGACCTATTACTAACAGCTTAGCAACAGAACAGTCGTTTCTGGGATATTGCATACGTTTTTATAATAAAATTCCAAATAATATTACCAATGAAACGGATACAAAATTTAGATCTATTGTCAAGAAGAAAGGCGTATTATAAAGTTAGTGATTATATCATAGACAGGGATATTTGGAAATAACTCCGATCCGCATTGGCGATCCCTTATCCCTTACTTCAAATAGCGAACCTATTGTGTTAAAAATAAAGTTGTGTTAAATACTTGTGATGTATAGTTATCAATATCTGGGCGACCGAGCTCCGCTCGGGCTAAAACTCGGTACCAAGCGTGTTCTCAGAGACAAGACCAAGCTAGATCGATTTTTCATCCCCGAAAACCCCTACATACCAAATTTCTATGATGGAGCGTTGGAGCCGTTTCCGAGATCCTCGAAATATATATATTTATATATATATACAAGAACTGCTCGTTTAAAGGTATAAGATTTAATATTATTGTAAATCTTTAAAAAATATATATATACCTCGTTGAGTTTCTTGCCGGATCATTCTCAACAGATGTTTTTCCGAAGCGGTGGTAGATTTTTTTTGACATTCATAAGTGCTTGTTGTAGCCTAAATTGAATAAACATATTTTGACTTTGAGCTTGTGTATTCGATTGCTTGTTTCTTTGAGATATTCATGGTACGCACAAGGTAAGCCGAAGGCAAAAGCTAAAAATGATAAAAACGGTACTGAATATTTCCAAAAATTTCCATATGCTATTCAGATAACTTGGATATTAAGTAAGATGAAACATCGATGCCAGTTCCAAATCATCATTAGCGATAAAAAACAAAAGGCGAAGAAACGGCATCGCTGGGCTGACCCTTGTGGCGACATTCTTGAAGAACTTTCATTAATTAAGCGATGGCATAAACCGGCGCCAAGTCGAGTACCGTTACGGGGATTACACGTCATCGCGGCGTGTCCTGTCCAGTGCAACCAGATGGCATTACAGTCGACCCACATCTCGAAGGTCCGAACTCGACTTATGCCATTTAAGGCACGGCAGGGTTACGCAAGCCGGGTGACTCTGTGCGAACTGGTGCCACCATGTGTAATTGTAATAAGATTAATCAGTAGTTTCTCCAGGTGTTGGACGAGTGTAACATAAAACTTGGAGAATGTACTAGTAATCCTTATACCTACTATACCTTTGGCTTCATCTGCACTTTTTTTCATCTGGTAAATTGGGGTCAAATCACGGGTTAGTTTTAAGTAAAGGAAAATAACCGTCGAAAGCTGAATAAATCCATACTAATATCATAAATTGGCATAATTTTTGGCACAAAGATAGGTATTGGAGAAAAGAGTGACATAGGCTACTTTCTATCCCAGAAAAATGCACAGTTCCCGAGGGAACAGCGCGCGATAACCGAATTCCACGCGGACGAAGCCGCGGGCAAAAGCTAGTTTCATATAAATCGATCAACGCGTCCATTTACATCATATAACTGACACCATAGCGGCAATTATGAACGTCGGAATGCAACACTCGAACTATGGCGCCGAACAAGTCCGTGTCAAGCTGTGACCAACACCAAAAAAACACACCTAAAGACCTCAATGAGCGTTGATTGCGTACCAAAGCCGTTTACAGTTAATCAATTCTATACCATCTTGTGCAGGTTACTCAATGTGTGGTAGGTAGAGTGTGGCATATGGCGAGTGGCTAAATGGCTAAAACGTCGCCTTATAAGGTACGGACATATGGCCGAAGCGTGAGTCGTGCTGACATGTCCTTTGTTGAGCTAGATGGTGAAGTTTAGACGTGCCGGATTGCCGTCGTATATGGAACGATGGGTTTCTTTTCAAGAATTAAAAACACGTCAGAAGACAAGACTTCAACTTAAATGTCAATAACAGCCAACATCCATTCACTGGGTCTACACTCACGCTACTTTTCCCGGTGCTAGTCCAATCTACAACCTATTGAAAGGATAACGAGAAAAAAAAGTTTCGTGCTCTCGATTTTGGCTCAGTCAATTGCACATGGGCGAATGGAATTTGGGCGTTGTTTAGCGATTTATACCTTACTCTACTCTCAAGTATTTTTCCTCTCTAATCTAAACTTCATGTTATCTAAATCGCGACAATGAGAACAAGACCCATAAAGGAGAAAAATGGCCGTGACCAAATTTTGAGGAATGATGACTGCTAACCAATGGACGACTTGACGTATACGGTTTCTTCATTATTCCCCATTCAATGTGCGTTGCTTCAGAATGATGGATCATCAACGTAATCTTTAGCGGACTTAACAAAGATTATTTGGCACAAGTTCCTGCAGAAAGACAATCGCAGCGGTGAAATTTCATAAATAACGCAGAGATTTTCGTCGCCGAGTTTTACTATGAGCAAGTCGCGGATGTTAGATAAATGTTTGCAAACACGATGTAAAATTAGATTAGCATGCGTTTAAAATAGCACTTAAATAATTCTGAGCTAAAAACATCTGAAACTACGCTGAGTTCATGCCAACTTCAATTTAAGATCAATGAATTCTTAACTGGTATAATAGTATTTTTGTTCCACGCTAAAAGTAATAACTTTAAATTAAAGTCTCTTAAATAAATCATCACGAAACAAAGGCGAAAACTGACTGTGCCAAAGCACTCTTCAATATTCAGTGGGGAGCCAATCGAGATGCGACTCTTGTTAGTCAACTATAAGATGGTTAATGCTATGCACGGTTATCATAATGGCTTCCAGGTCACGATACTGATGAGCATGTGCTTTGTTGAACCTCCCGCGTCGATGCATCATTCGCGTTGCGGACAAAACATTCGCAATAATGAAATGCTTATGTTAATGATGTTGACTCGTCGGGTTGAATGTGATGGCTATAATAAAATTATGAAGTTACGGCTATATTGTTATTACTATGCTGCTACTTGTGCCAGTTTCATTTGCACGAGAACGAACGGCCAGGACTGGACTAGGTTGTGATAGAATGGTATAAAAGTAACAAGCACTAGAACTAAATTCGATAAACCTAGCAAATGTACAGTCCGCGCGCTCGCTTTTCGGAATCGGGGGCTGAGGAAGCGGAGGGTTTGAACCGCGCCCCCCGAGGGATATTTGGAAATAATTCCAATCCGCATTGGCGATCCCTAAAAACGCTTAAAAACCGGCTAAGAGCGTGTCGGACACGCCCGAAATAGAGTTCCGTAGCCATTACGAAACAATTAAGTAATATTTTTCCAAGGATTTCGTATTTTGTACGGAATATTCCAAGTTTAAGTATATTTTATACCTTAGGCTGCTATTTACTCTTAAACTACTAAAAATTGTTGAATAATATTTTGCAAACAAATCACTGAATCGATTATTATTAGCAACCCCCTAATGGTTTTAAAAGATCTAACCAACTACAAGATTGGATGAGAAAAAAAAATCACCCCCACTTTACGTCTATGGGAGGTACTCTAAAAAAAATATATTTCTACCAGTTTGTCGGCATATTTTACATATATATTCGTGAAAAATTACAAATTCCCTGAGTAGGGCTTGCAATCCGGATAACCGGATATCCATATTATCCGGATATCCGCCCATTTTCAAATCCGGATAGGAAGCTCTTCATTATCCGGATAATTTGGATAATTCGAATATCTGATATTAAGCGCGCGCTCGCGCATTGTGAGAGGTTAGTGTAGTGTATGCATACACACAGATACATTTCTTTTTGTATTAGGAAGGTTTACATGCAATACTTATTAGTTTGGTTCATTCTTAACATCTTGTTTGGTAATGGTAGTGGCGATGATGAATTTTTGGTAAATGTGTTTTGTTAATATTATTATATTTTAAGTATTTTTTCAATCTTCAATATATTTTTTACCTTACATTACACACATCTGCTTTGATCACCTTTTTTCTTGATTCTATGTTAATAACATCGTCAGGTCGAATAAGAAGGTAGAAGAAGAGATCGCTTTTTAGCGATTAGACTCCTGTTTTCTTGTCTCCTACCCCACCTTTTATGTTCTAATTTCATTTTATAATGAATGTTTTTTGGTGTTCAATACAATAAGCTTTGTATTGTATTGTGTTATTTATTCTTATAATAGAGCAAGAGCCCGCAAGAGCCAGACCTTCGTTATAGTATCGTTATAATCCTTCGTTATAGTCCGACTACAGGACCAGAGCACGAAGCCTATTCCTTTGCAGCGGGGAGTCAGACAAGGAGATGTGATCTCTCCGAAACTGTTCACCGCTGGATTGGAAGATGATTTTAAGGTTCTGGACTGGAAAGGACGAGGCATGAACAATAATGGGGAGTACTTCACTCACCTTCGATTCGCCGACGATATTGTAGTCATGGCTGAGACTATGGAGGACCTCAGTGCTATGCTCACTGACCTCAGCAGAGTTATTTCCGACCGAGTTAGCTTAAAAATAAACATGGACAAGACGAAAGTCATGTCTAATGTTGTGCCAGCTCCCGTAATAGTCGGAGGCTCTGCGCTCGAAGTTGTTGACGACTATGTATACCATCCAGTTATATGGACAAACGATCCAGTTAGGTAGGTCTAACTTCGAGAAAGAGATCACTCATCGAATCCGACTCGGCTGGGCAGCATTCGGGAAGCTTTGCAGTGTCTTTTCGGCCAACTTACCGCAGTGTTTGAAGTCAAAAGTCTTTGACCAGTGTGTGTTGCCAGTGATGACATGCGGATCTGAGACGTGGGCGCCAACGATGGGCCTCATTAGGAAGCTCAAAGTCACTCAAAGGGCTATGGAGAGGTCTATGCTCGGGGTTTCTCTACGGTATAGAGTCAGAAATGATGATATCCGCAGTAGAACTAAGGTTACCGAAATAGCCCGAAGAATTGCGAAACTGAAGTGGCAGTGAGCGTGCTCGCAGGACTGATGGCCAGTGGGGTTAGAAGGTTCTCGAATGTCGTCCGCGGAGCGGGAGACGAGCCGTCGGTAGGCCTCCAATAAGATGGAGCGACGACCTGGTTAAGATCGCTGAATTGCGTTGGATGCGGAAAGCACAAGACTGGTCTGAGTGGAGAGCCTTGGGCGAGGCCTAAGTCCAGCAGTGGACGTCTTTCGGCTGACATGATGAATCGAATCTACTCTCGATTCTGAGTATTTCTGAGCAAAGTGCTAACCGGTTTTCAGTTACATTAAAAATTAACACCTCGCATTAAAAAAAACTTTCAGCCTTAAAAATATAACGAAGGTCTGGCTGTCGTGGGCTCTTGGTCCGTAAGGCAAAATAACAACAAGCAGGAGACAGAGAAGTTATAAAGTGTTTTTAAGTTATTTCACTCATTAAAGTGACAAAATAATGATTTTTACGTGCGTATAAGACAATCAGTGATTAAGTTAATTAACACGATTCGTCTGATGAAACAAATTTAAAATTGTTTTAAGCGTTTTTTTAAATATTTGGATAATTATTCAAATTATTCAAAATAACCGGATATCCGGATACTGAGATTTCAAATATCCGAAATATCCGGATAATAAAAAGTTACCGGATAGTGCAAGCCCTATCCCTGAGCAAAGCCGCGGACGGACAGACAGACAGACAGACAGACAAACATGGCGAAACTATAATGATCTACTTATAGACATCATTTAATATTATTGTAAATCTGTTTAAAAATATATTTATACCTCGTTGTGTTGCTTGCCGGATTCTTCTCAACAGAGGGTTTTCCGAACCGGTGGTAGATATTTTTTACCCGACTGCCCGAAGGAGGGTTATGTTTTTGAC
Organism: Choristoneura fumiferana; assembly: GCF_025370935.1. Classification (NCBI taxonomy): domain Eukaryota; kingdom Metazoa; phylum Arthropoda; class Insecta; order Lepidoptera; family Tortricidae; genus Choristoneura; species Choristoneura fumiferana. The sequence goes on along the minus strand of NC_133477.1, from coordinate 2,865,704 downwards.
ATTCATAAGTGCTTGTTATAGCCTAAATTAAATAAAGATATTTTGACCATTAACGATATGAGTGTTAACTAGTTAGTCAGATTGTCGGAGCTCGCGCGTACTGTAATTTACTTTGACTGACATGACACGTATCTCAGCAGCTTAAATTGGAACGGATTTTCGCAACAGCATCAGCGAATGTTTTATAAAATCGAATGCCTTATCGGGCCGTCGATTATTAGTAATGGCATATTGGTTTTATCCGACGTCATATAAATAACAGCACAATCGAACTCCGCCGTCATCGTATAAGGCAACGTCTAAATAGCACGTCGTTTGCAATTTGTTAATGCCGATCTGATTGTGCAATGGCATGGTTATTCTTTAATACGACTCCCAACATAGTAGTGTAGTGGTATTGCCAATGTTTTGAGATATATGCTGCAAATGTTTTGGTTGCAGCTTTACGCACAATCGAATGGTTTCCGAAATCTATCTTGATAAACTCCTTAAAAAGTAAATAAGAATAGTTTACTCATAGGGGCCGATTTTAAATCATACCCGTAAAAATGCTATTCGAAACTAGCAAAAGTGTGAACGATACGATATAAGATTAACACTTGAATGAAATTTGAATTTGAACTTGATTGAAATTTCAGCACTATCGATGTTATTTTCGCAGATGTGATTTAAAAAATCGGCTCACGTGATTAGATTCTGCGTCGAAACAATAACACATCATTTGATATAAATTAATATTTCACAGTGATTTAAAAATCAATGTTAACATAGCCAGAGGATGGTTTCAAATTAACTCATTGTTTGTCTGGCAGTAGGCGAGTCAGTTCGCGATTAAACATTACTATACGTAGGTACAACCTTAGGAAAGGATTATCTACAACAGCAATTTCAGAATAAACTTATTACATGTGACAGCATTCGACTATGAGGGATCATTTTGTCGTCTCAACGGTAAACTTCATTCACCAGAAATTTCTTCATCATAAATTAATCAGCATAGTAAATAGACCATTTAAACATAATGCTTGGAACATATCAACGACGTGACTGCTCCAGAAATAGACGTCGCACATACGTATGTTACAGAACATCCTAGTACAAGCCGACACGTGCAAAAACTTTGCTATTCACAATATAGCCTTTAAATATAAAGACAGAAGAATCTTATCATGGCGTTATGTGGCGTTATGTTACGCCTAGTGTACATGCAGATATCGTATCTTGAAATATGCTCCGCGTACAACAGTTTCATTCATATTTAGATTTATAAGCGTCAGTGAGATCGTGGATGTGGATCACGTTTGTGGATGTTGAGCACAACGTAGAATTGAAATATTGAGCAAGCCGTAATTGCTCGGAATACGAATAGGAGCAAATTGGACTGGAATTCAGAAAGAGGAAATTTTTAATATAATCGTGCTCAATATGTTATGTGTTGGTGTTCAATAAAAAGTTATTGTATTGTAGTGTATTGTTTAGGTATGTAATAAACGCAGCAGGGATGCCTAGCATAAAAATCTTGCTCTTTCTTTTAAGTAACATTTCGACGAGTGCAGAATTTTGCTAAGGAAACTTAGGCTATGTAATTGTTTTCGCACCTTGCAACTTTCGTGAAAGAAAAATGAAGTCACACATTTACTGACTCGCCTCTGACGTTTAGAAAAAGATCATTACATCACCGCCCGCTCTGGAAACGTGATTACCGCTCTAAATTTACAAGCAATCATTTACAAACAACGCGCATTTGAAACTATTTACGCTTTACAATATAAACGGGTATTAGCTGAACTACCTTACTGTGACTTGAGTCCTAACATTGCAGGTGTAGGATACTTTTCTCTTTCTAGTGGTCAGTGTTGAGAAGTTTGCGCCAGAATTGAACGAGCTTCTATCTGCAATGCGGATAGAGTAACCGTTTACGAAAAAGTTACTGCGAAATGTAGATTTGGCATCAACTTTGCTGACTTTAGATTTAAGAGCTTTTATGCTGTCGCAACAGATTTCCAGATTGAATCGTGATTCGTGAGAGGGATATAAACATAAGTTAACTTAAGCGTCATCAATCCAGTAAAAAAAACAATTATATAGAAAGCAGTAACTCTCAGATCAGAGTTTACTTTCAACCTTAGACGCAAAAAGGCGTGTTATAAGTTTGACTGGTTGACGCCAATGTGTCTGTCCGTGGCATCGTAGCTCACAAACGTAGGTATGGGCCGATTTTGATGCGTTTTTTTTTACATTCGCTATGTTTCATTAAAGTCGGTTCAGTAATTTTTAAGATTGAACTTTAAAAAGACTATTTCTCAAAAAGTTTTCCTTTTTCAGTTGTCCACTTATTAAAGAAAATATATATTTAAATATATACAAAATCTTGTGGTAAAGGTGATAAACAGTCAGATAATATTTGTTGTTGAATCCAATAGAAAGTTTCGATGTAGTTACAAAATTACGATTTTTTCCTCACGAGATTGTTCGTAACGTTTTCCTGACGTTAAGAAATTTTGGATGTTTAATGCAGTTTATGTTTTAGGATCTTGTTCTTAGAGTTAATAATTTCTTGTCAATTTAACGACGGGACAACTTTTGAGAAATACTCAAAGAACTGTATTTGGAACAGCTTGATGTCAGCAGCTATATATATGTTAATATTCGTTTCCCTTGAAGCTCCCCGACATCATGACCTGTACAAGAAATACCAGCAAAGCATTAGCGATGTAATTCAGGTGCCAAAAGAAATATTCCTGCGTCCATCACACGTCAACACGATGAGGTAAGCCAGGCCATACTTTATCAGCCCCGACGAACCAGTACACTACACATTTCAATTTGTCGTTAGTCAACATTTGCGTAGCTACATAACTTGAAACATATGGGATTGAAGTACTCTTTCTGTGAAATACCTTAAATTCGTCATCGATCGTTATTGCGTGAGTATCGGTTTAATAAATGCCTAAATTTTATACGAGCTGTCTGTCTTCACATAAAATACGTTACATTGAGTAATATTCCGTTTCCTGGTGTTGTAGTTCGGGATTAGGAGTTCAATTAGTAAATATACATTTAATACCTTTAAACGAGCAATTCTTGTATATTTTTAAAATCAGAATCTCGGAAACAGCTCCAAAGATATCGATGAAATTTGGTATGTAGCGGTTTTCGGGGATAACAAATCAATCTACCCTGGTCTTATCTCTGAGAAAACGCTTATTATCGAGTTTCTTCGAGCTTATTATTGAGTTCGCCCAGGTACTATTGTATAAAATAAGGAATAAGTGATTTGATTTCTGTTTACAAACATAGCTTACATCGCAGCGCAGGTAATTCAAGTTTTATTTACAACGATAAGTCAAAATAATTAGAATCCATATTTAGGCCGGTCACAGACCTACCGGTTTCTATTCATTTCTGAAACCGGAAGGGTAAAATGTACCTAATACAAAATGTAAAAAAATGTTTTCATGAACCAATAGCAACGCTTCATTTACCTATCCTCGCACAGCACATCTCTAGTGGAAACAGCTGAGTGAAAAACACATTCCTCGGAACACATTCTCGCATATTTCTGGTGTAAACACAGTCTAACTATAGTGCAACCTGCAATTTTTTGTTATGCGCAGCGCGTCTCCCCTTCAGGAACCCTTTTGATTTACAAGCACATTGCACCACAAATAATTTGTCTGCGACGTCTGAAACTTCAAGCGTAGTCTGCACCCTAGGTCCCCCGTCCCCCTTGATTAGTCTGCATTGGGGAGATCAGTTTGGACAACTTGTCGAGTCGACTCTTCGTACCTATATTAGAAAGAGGCACTCGACGTTAACTTCATGCAACTACATAGTTTGCAATATTATACTAATAGGTAGTAGCTTTTGCCCACGATTTTCGTCTGCGAAGAATTCGTTTATCGCTATCCCGCGAAAAATTATCCTATATTCTTCCCAGAGTATTAAACTACATATCTGCATACTAAATATCGTCTAAACTGGTTCTGTCTAAATTTGTAAGTATATTGTGTATGTTTATTACTCTTTCATACTAAATGGCTGGAAGAATTTTGAAGAAATTTGGTATGGAAGTTGCTGATAAAAATTAACTCCTGGATACATACTGTATTCATCGTGTCCGTTTAAATTTATGAATGACTAAGAACGTAAACAAGTAAAAAATAGTTTTATCAGATTATGCCCAAAGCCTATGACTGCAATCTATAATGTGTTCCTATCGGATTAAATGTATTTAGATACACATGCAAATAAGGACGTGAGCAACGACTTTTAAACTGGGGCTTGAGTAAACAATCGATTAAGAATAATTCTTGCTCCTTGATATCGAGTGCTTGGCAATGCCAACTATATTCAAAGTCGTAAGCATCAGCTGTGCTCAGAGACCTGGCCGGAGGGTGTAAATAGTTGCACTTTTTTAAAATATTACATTTGTAATTTTTTATTAATAAACAAATTAAATAAATGGAGCTCAAAAGTGACTGGCAGAAAATAAATAGCTTTACAAATCTTACACTGAGTTTTGCCTTCTAATAGAGCCATCGCGCAGCAGCGAGGCGACTGGTGAAGCGATCGCTTCTATTTTAGACGCCCCACGCGCTGATTTGTCAGGCCCATTGTTTTTGTTTCATGGATTAGTTCCGTAAACGCTTTATATTGAAATATGACAGCGTGTTTTTTACCAACGCCATTTGTTCTGCATGTAATGAGTGACTTACGATCGTAAAACACACTTCTCCGAATGATAAGTATAATAATATAGATAGTATAAGAATAGTGGTTTGTTTCCCAGAGTTTTCTTCAAAATTCCGCATTAGATTTGTAATGAAGTTCGAGAAAGAGCAAATTTCCGGAAAGTGCAATTTGAGAATAACTTCAGACATCGACAAAATTTACGTTATTGAAAAGTGGTTTTTGGAGTAGAGTTGACTACATATTTGGGAAATCATACAATTATTTGGGAAAGAACAATTATTCTTATTGGGAAGTGTACGTTTTGGTAGTATTGCTTTGGAGAAAAGTTCACATTTCGAGAAAGTGTATTCTAATTACAATCCTATGCCTGACAAATTACTCTATGACATTATCAGACGTCGATGTACTAAGTGGCTCAATCGATTGTCAAAAAAAAAAACAGTTTTTCGTAGTAAAAAAAGCTGCAGAAGTATTTACCGTATAATAAAACTAAGCAGATGGCCATGTTAGCACTTTGTTTATGATTGTACAGCTTAATACGTGATTCATTCGATGTTATTGGCACTAAACGTGACTTACGATGGATACCAAACAGAACGTGTAAATTTTAACCTTTGAAACTTGGCAGCGTTTTACTAACAAAGCCTATTCAGTTTTTTTCAAGTCTGCCATTATTCTCTAACTACGTACCTACGTACGTCAATAAGCTGAAGAATAGGATCGGGATTTAGAAGTTGGGATGGAGTCTCGCTCGGGTATATGGAAAGGACTATCATGCAAAGACTGGCACAAGTACCAGGGCGTTATAATATCAGTGGAGGTTAAACGCACGTAGCGTATATTCGCGTGGGCCGCATCCCCGCTCTCTCCCCGCTGGGGTCAATGACTGCCGGGCCGTTTCGGCCGGGCGCGGGTGGTGCGGCGGCGCGCCTCACCTTGACATTCATCTCAAGCACAACGCTTTGCCCAAACGTTTGAATTAACCCGGCCAACTTTTGAACAGCACTCGACGTTCAGCCCTCAGCGGCAATCAGACGCCCACTCGAAACAGCCGGTTGATCAGAGTTCACACATCAAAGGTCCGTGTAGACGAAACACGTCTGCCTCGCTGTTTATGCTCCCCTAGTACAAGAGGTTCGTATTGATGAAGAAATTGAAATTAAAACTGATCTTTGTGGTTTTTGTTAAGGCAAGGTTGAATGGATTTTACTTTAGTTGGTTCAATCAGTGATACTATTAAGTTCCATGCATACAATAAACATCCATCCCATCCATCCCAGCCTATATACGTCCCACTGCTGGGCACAGGCCTCCTCTCAGAACAAGAGGGCTTGGGCCATGCAACAATATACATCGTTAAAGTATAACTAGTTTATTAAAGACGCCAATTATCCAACCTTCCTTTTAATAATATTCTATTATATTATAATAGTGAAATATTTTGAGGTGATGATCTCGCAGAATGCCGACAATATTTGTCAAGCAAACAATTATCATGATTAAATTCCAAAGGAAATATTTATTGCGTCAACAGAATTATTTGTATTGTAACATGTTGCATAGTTTATCAGCACGTTACCAAAATGAAAACGAAGCCAAGTCTTTCCTGTGTGCAATTTGGGAAGCATAATTGTTGAACTTCCGCATTTGTGAAAATCCGAAGTCTTGATACTTTCGTTGTGCCGTTCCGCATGCCCGTTTATCTGCGGCTTAGTTGCTGCTACTCTTCGTAGGTACAGTCACGTCTAAAAGTATGTATACACAAAAAAAATTGAAAAAATATGTAGCCACACATTTTCATCATAAATATGTATCTATTACTGACACCAAAAATTGTATTCATTAAACTGTTTCAGTATTATGTAATCACAAAATGCTTCAGAAAGTTGCATACTTAAATAAATTCCATTTAAATGTATCCACCTCGTAGGCAAAAATAAGTATACATGAATGGGTTCCATATACATATAACCATATCAATTTGGCAAATATTTGTATACGCCGTTTGATTCATAAATATGTATCCAGACTGCAACAACAAACCTTGTCTGACTGGCATAGAATCGTAAGTTGTATATTTAACTGATTTGACAATTCACGAAAACAGTGCGGACTTGTCACTGCATACGTCTATCTCACGATTATTCTATGACGCACTTGACAGTCCTTAGATTGAATTGACTTGTAAATATTGAGTATTTCAGTTTAGGGTCATTCTCAGAAAGGTGCACTAAGCATTTTTTTGTTTTTATTTTAATTATATTGTTAATTGTTAGTGGTAGAGCCGCACTGTAGCCAGTTCATGGTTTGCAAGATAGAAAACACTACCTATTTGTAACTTCAGATAGGTTATATATTATAAAAGAAAGTCACTGGCTTCATGGAAGAACTTCATTTTAAAATCAATTACTTACATATACTTATACTGTCAAGTGCAAGATCGCCATTCTGTCATCGTCATTCAGAAGCTGTCTTCTATAATTAAAATTACAATGATTAAAAGATTGCAAATTATAGATGCTTCAGTGGATCTGTCCTCAGTGGATGACCCGAACAACTTGATCGCTTTGGCTTAGTCGATATTAATGACCACTCTGGACGTTTCCAAGTATTTGGTGATCTTGATGGTGTATAAAAAATTAAATATATCCATACCAAAATTTCATCCAGCTCACTCCAGTCAGTTCATCCCCCATTTTCTCCCCTTAAGGGTTGCTTTTGGAGATAAAAACTAAGTACCCTATGTTCAGCTCCTTGACAGTCGAAACCAGTCGGTTTCGACGTGATACCGGAACAGACAGAGTTACTTTCAATTCATCACTCCATAGTATAAAACAAGTCGCTTATTTTGTCTGTACGCTTAGATCTTTCAAAACTACGCAACGGATTTTGATGCGGTTTTCACAAATAAATAGTGTGATTCACGGTGTCTATGTATACCGTAACCGTGTTGTGCCGGAACGGGTCACCAGTATATAATATTATTTTAATGGAGTATGGATTCGTAGTATGTATGTCCCTGCCCGCATGCAGGTTACGAAAGAGACAGACATGTAATCTTAACAAAACAGTAATTCTTCAAAACGAATCAAAATATCAAATCGTGTTTACATATTTATGAATCAAACGGCGTATACAAATATTTGCCAAATTGGTGTGGTTATATGTATATGGAACCCATTCATGTATACTTATTTTTGCCTACGAGGTGGATACATTTAAATGGAATTTATTTAAGTATGCAACTTTCTGAAGCATTTTGTGATTACATAATACTGAAAAAGTTTAATGAATACAATTTTTTGGTGTCAGTAATAGATAAATATTTTTGATACAATGTATGACTACATATTTATGCAACCTTGTTTTTGTATACATATTTTTAGACGTGACTGTACTAAGAAAAACTGTAATTTTGCATGGGTGTATGTTACATAATAAATAATCATCAGGCTAATAGTGTTAGAATGAAATTTCGAAAGAAAAAATTGTAGGCTATCTCTTCTTTACCCCAGTAAAATGCGGCTATATTTTTTTTTTCATCTACCTGTGGGTGTGCGTGTATTGATTGGTGTTTTTGTATGCAGATTTGCGAAGACCATATTTCGATTCAGGAAATGGATATGGATATGTTTGTTAGACTAACAGTTAGAGTCAAATTTTACGGCAATATTTATCGAAATGAAAAGGATAACTATGACAGCTACGTGGGTTGGTTGGTATGTACTTTTGTATCTGTCGCATACCGACGCATATAAGTACGGAACCCTGATGTGCGTGGCCTGAATCACACCTGTCTGGTTTCTGTTATAAGTTAATGTTTATGTAATAGTGAATAACAATTACCAGGAAATATTGATGAAGGGAAAATTCGCTGTTCACACATGAAGCATGGCCGACATGATCTCATTGTTACAGAGTTGACACTTCCAAGAGCACTTCACCACAATAAAATTTAACTTAATATTTCTTCAAGACTATTTATTTACCCCTGTTTCAAAGTTACAACATCTACTTACTTTATGTTTACTTAACCTAGATAAATAAGACAACCTTTAAATGGGTTATATATAGGTTACCAAATGTAGCCATAATTTAATTTGGATGTTTGAGATGGCATTCGTATCGATGCTTATACTTCCTTACTAATATTATAAACTAGCCTGTTACCCGCGACTCCGTCTGCGTAGACTTCTTTTATCACTATCCCGGGGGAACTATGCAATTTTTCGGGATAAAAAATTTCCTATGTCCTTCCCCAGGACTCAAACTATTTGTATACCGAATTTCATCTAAATCGGTTCAGCGGTTGAAACATGATGAGGTAACAAACAAACAAACAGACTAACAAACTTTCAGATTTATAATATTAGTGGGATATATATATAGTAGTATGAGAAATTAATTCTGTCTGTTTGTCTGTCTGTCTGTTACATTTTCTTGATTTGGTATGGAGATAGTTTGAGATCCTGGGCAAAACATATACCTAGGATAGTTTTATCCCGGAAAGTTGCATAGTTCCCGTGAGCACGTGATAAACGAATTCTTCGCAAATGGTGGGCAAAAGCTAGTAATGAATAAATGTTGAACTAAATGATTGAGAAGTGGAATACACAATGAGAAGATTGCTTCAAAATGCTCCCTAATGGTTCTGCAAGTGGCTGAGATGCCTTATTTAATAAATAAAGAGAACCAGACTGACACCAACCATTTTCCTGGACCAGGATTGTCCATAAGCGTCGACCATCAATCAATGTTCGCGAATTTAATGGTGCGTGAAATCCTTAAATTTAAATAACAATGGTACCCCATACCATTGTGGCATGGAGACCCAAAAAGAGCACATGCACTTGTAACTTTCGAGGGACATACGACTTTTTAGTTTAATTCACTTTTGTTGCGTGCTGTGATGCTGGCGCGATCGATTGTTCTGATAAACACGTTTATATTGACCGCACACGGTTATGTAAGTCTGGTACAAAAATTAAACGACGTAGCTATGGTTTCATAGTTTTAAAAGTTTTTCGTAGCACATACAGTGCCGTTATAGTAGATTGTTGCACCAAGCAGAAGTGTTATTTATTACTGTACCGAGTGCCGATTTGGAGCCCGAGCGTTAGCAGAGGACGATAGCGAGCACGAGGACAATATAAATGACATAATGCGAGGTGCATAATCTGCTTTTCTTTGAACTATAACAGGAATAGTTAACGAAAAAAAAAATCATGCTAAACAATTAATAGGAAAGAAATGTCACTAGCACTCGATGATTCCATTTTTGTAAGTTTACATTCGCACTCTCAAAAAATGTCCACGGAAAATTCGCAAGGTTCCCGCCAATTTTTTTTTTTAATTTCTTACTTTTTTGGCAGAGTTAGTGTACCTATATAGCAGATATTTTTACCCGCTCCAATTTCGGATGGGCGCCAGGTTGGCCAACCTAACACTAGATTTTTTACACTATGCAGGCTGATTTTATAGCAAAAATGCTTGTGTTACCTCTTTGGTCGTGCAATTAAAAAAAAATCAAAACAAATGCAATAAAGGATTTTCATACATTTTTTCTGCTCTGGAGCAGAAAAGTCCCGCTTTGTGCTGGGTATTTAGTGCGGTTATGATGAAATTAAAGCATAGTTGGAAAAAAATAGTCTAATACGCCCGGTAACTCCGCCATTGAAAAATTTGTGGCCCTGCCCCCCTCTGGGAGTTGTATGCTTTACAATTATGTATCTCGTCAACTTTTGAAAAAACCCCGCAAGTTTGTATGACAAAACGAGCGCGGGGGATCCGACCAAAAGAAATGTGACTACCTTCCCCCCTTTTTCAAAAAACTGGGTATGTTGATGTTTGTGCCCTGGGTACCGCTGGCACCGACCTAGTTATGGCATTGAGCATGTACCGCCATTTATGTGGGCTAGCACTGTCATTAGCAAAAATACAGTGTTAGGAAATTGCATAAAGTTCAGCTAATGAAGGTATTTTTTGGGCATACAGCAAATCAAAACAATAGTCGTGGACATGACAAATGCATTGATGGCCTTATTATAAAAAGTATCAAGATAATTCAAGTCTCGAAACCGATAAGATGAGTGCCATGAGATAAGAAGCTAAAAATGCTCATGTACGAAGCACAATATAGTACAGATAGAAAGGTACAGTATAGCTAAAATCAATTGTTACCATGATACAATAAGTACTATTTATTTTTAATACCTTTTTTTTTAATACTTATATCTCATGACATGATAAAAAAATGTAGGAGAGAGAAAGCAAGTAGGAGGGTCAACTGTATCTACCCTCACTGTCATTGACATCAAAAGACAAAGAGGCTAAGGTAATAAGGCTGTCCTTTTAGTGATAGGTGGGCTTGATTTTTAAAGTAATTTATAAATAACAAACCAAGAATTCAACCAAAGCAAGCTAGTCCTACAAATTTGTTGAACAAGAAGTACAAAATCTGCTTTAAATCTTGCAAGCATCAACCTAAAAAAATTTTAACAAAAAATGGAACCAACTTCAAAAATATCATTTATATATTTTTTTCATAGTTTTTAGTGATTTGTAGCCAAAGTGCATCTCACAACAATTCCATTAAGTTCATACATAGCATAGTTATATCATTTTATAACAGAGTACCGGTACCTACGGTCTTCTTTATCAGGGTCCAGTTCACCAAATCATACTTTCTGAATGTAAATACTTGACTTGATGTTAGAAATGCCAAAATCGCTATAAAAATTCGAGGGTTGCCCTGGATTTCTCTAAGATCCCATCATCAGATCCTGACTTGGTGTTAATGGGACCACCTCGGAAGTATGTCCTTCAGAACTAAAAAGAATTTTGAAATTCGGCCCACAATTGGTAGAGTATCGCGTGAAAAAAAAAACACTCAAATTGAGAACCTCCTCCTTTTTTGAAGTCGGTTAATAAAAGTGAATGGAGAAACATGATTGAGAAGTAAAATAGGGAAACTCATCTCAAATTATAACTAAACATTTCTCTTTTTTTTCTTTTTTTTTCAGATATTCCATAGGAGAAAAAAAAACATTGCCTGCCTCGTCACCTTAAAAATTATAATATCTTATGGGATAAAGAGCATAAGAAATACACCTGTTATTTTTATGTATAACACTGATTTATGTTACCATGATGAAAATCAAAAAAAATATGGACCTTGTCTGAGTACCAGATAATATCAACTTACACATTACAAGCAAACATATTTTATTGCTTGCATCACAGAGTGCAATAGTAAACATAGAACATAGATACCTATTAACCTACCAAACAATAAGTAATTATGTAGATGTGCACATACTTGCAGATAAAAATGTACATAATAATTGCAACTTTACAATTTGTTTTAAGTTTAAGTAAGTGGTGAAGTAGAGAAATATTCTCAGTGGCACAAAATTATGTAATTAGAGGGCAAATTTTTTTGCTGCTTAGTATAGTTATAGTATATATGGACAGAAAACACAATTAGATCAACATAGACCAGGTGAACACCAGCATTTATTCAAATTGCTATTTATAATGTTGATGAATCATGTCAGTTTTATATGGAGTAGATTATCAGTTGTGACAAATTATCAGCTGAAATTACGAGAAAGGTGATAAACTTAATTTTGTTGTGTGATAAATAGTTATTCATTTGAGGTATTAATAAGGAAAAACTAAATGTAAACATGGCATTGATTCTGAAATGATTGTGATCCAAAAAAATATATAGATTTTTTTTTGGTTCAAGTCAGTTTATTCTGAACATTGGGTTTATTTATTTATTCAACTAGCTTTTGCCCGTGGAATTTGGTTATTACATGCTGTTCTCTTTAGAACTGTGCATTTTTCCGGGATAAAAAGTAGCCTATTTCACTCTCTGGCCCATAAACTATCTCTATGCTAAAAATAGCGTTGATCCGTCACTCCGTTTCGACGTGAAAGACGGACAAACATACAAACACGCAAACACACACTTTCGCATTTATAATATTAGTATGGATTAATTGGGTACCTTAGGTTTTCTGGGATGACCCATATTTAATTTTTTATCGATAGTAGACTTATAATGAAGCTCACTCTCCTGTAGATAGATTTTTATTTTCACTTGCCATTTTTTTGTAAAAATAAATTGACTTTATTTCGGCAAACCACACGTTTCGTGGGATTAATAGGTTTTGTGCCTTGGTCTGTTTGATTTAAAAAAAAGAGGTTCTATTGACAGCTGTCAGTTGTCAAATGTCGCCGTACAACGACACAAACATACACACACACATACACACATGTATTTCTTATAGTTGTATTTTAGCATAGTTTGTTTTTTATTAATTTTGTGTAAATTCTGTATTTGTAGAAGTCTAGAAATCTGTTTACCCAACAACAGTAAAATATTATGCCAGGCTGTTAAAACAATATCGACAGTTGAAAGGCTAATTCATCAAAGCAACATTTTTGAGAAAATTTTGATACAGCTCAAATGACAAAAATTCACTGATTCCGAAAATGTACAATTCAAAAAATGAGGCTAGATGAATTAGCCTTTCAACCGTTGTCTATATGTTACATAGCCTATGAATGGTCACATGTTATTTTGAAAGGTGGCCTGCCCAGCAGTGACCCATTATAGGCTGAAGATTATGCATAGTCCATGAATCAGTTACATTCGTAGCCCTAAAGTGTATGTTAATCTTACTTTACATCTTCAAGGACCAACTTAAAACGCTTTAGACATGTTGTAATAAAAAAGTATGGGCATGACTTCACTGTTTGAAGAATGAATCATCCTAACCTACAAGTTTTTAAAATTCTCATTAGAACTAATGGTGTCTGTGAATGAGTTTATCTTTAAAATGACAAAATGACATCTTAAGACCAGTTTTTGATGATATTCTAAAATTTAAGTACTTTTCAACGGAGAATTCAAGGATAAGCTAGAAAACCATCACCTCAAATTTTGTGTGGGTTAAAGTAAAAGTACAGCTGTCTCAATGTTGGAATGGGACAACGGTCCTTTGGTGGTGGGAAGGGGGGTTGGGGGTAGGGCTAGCTAACAATTTGAGCAAATTATATGAGATTGTTTTTTTCACATTTTCTGTGTTGTGGTTATTACAAAGTAGTAGTAAAGTAACACATGGGCAGGTTACAAGCTTGGTTAGAATATAGAAATTTTAGTTTAGCATACATTTTTTTTTCAAGGATGTATTAATAAAATGTTGGTGGCAATGACCAGTCATATTAAGTGTTACCACGGAAAATGCTCCAACAGCAATATTATCTATTTATATGTTCATTTTCCTCCCATTGACCACAGTTGACCTACAAGTTATGGTTATAAACATCCTTCCTTGTAATGACCATAATATATTACTCTCAATTCTAATAACTATGAAGATCCAGGTGCCAATCGTAAGCTAAGCATACCAATATAATTTTTCTTAAAACAAAGACCATTTTTAGGGTGTGTAAAGAGGGATTTGAACCCACATTTTCTTGCTAAAATCCCCAAGTGCTCTACCAACTGCACCACAGGTACCAATCTAGTTTGTAGGGTTTACCTTCAACAAATATATCACGGAGAACCTCGTCGTAAAATAGAAAGTATAGCTTATCAAGATCTAAATCATTAATGAATCACAAACCATTAGAATGACCGCAATGACAAATACTTACCTTGGTGTTGTCTATTTGTACTTAATACTATTGTTGTTGTGTTGTAAATAAATGTATTTTCTTTCTTTACAATGGATTGTTTGTATGGAAATTATTAAAAGACTAATTGGTTTAAGGAAATTCAGGAGTACTCACATAAATAAGACCAGAATAATATCTATCCTTGATGTTGTGCAGCACGGAGGCCTCGTTCAGACAGGTCAGCTCCGCCATGTCCTCCACCTTATCAAACTTGGGCGGGTTCATCTTCTGTATATCATCTATCTGGACCAGCATGCGTTTCCCGGACTCCGCGATTTCGACCTCGACTTCGTCTCCTCGCTCTCCCTTGATCCCCGCCGCCACGAACCCTTGGCTCTCGTGGGGCACCCATACCAAACGCTTCTGCGTCCATTCCGCCTGAGTCGCCGGGTCGTTAAAACTATTGCGATCCACCGACAGATACCGCAACTCCGGGTCGTTTCTGTCCATGTCTACCATCGCGACTGATCACGCCGCGTCGCGACTTACGATAACCTAACGCCGGCACTGGAAACCACATTAAACGGTCGCGCCGACCGACACTGCACCTCACAACACTTATTAAAATGCACCCGCGTTCCGAGACCGCGCGAGGCGCCGACACAAAATGAAGACTGACTGACAGACTGGCGAGCCGAGCCGCCGACGGTTGCGGTAGGAGGGATGAACCGGTCGACGCCCGAATTAACGTTGAGTTTGTTCGTTTAAGATTATCGTTTTAAGTCTTAACAGTAAACTAATTCGTATACTTATTTCATTATTTTACTAATGCCGCACATCGTTGGAGACGCGAATCACTGAGTAAATGTTTTTTAACAGGTAAATAGCAATTTTAGAACGCAGAAACCTTGCCGATTTGGTTTTTGTCGTTGAAATTTGTTTTATATTACAGAACCTAAGATAGAACCGTTGAAATTCACAGTCTTTGATTGGCTTTTTTAAACTGAATTGTCACTCTTATACTTTATAAGCCAATGAGTCGAATGAAACAAGATTAGTAGTCTATGGAACTTGCCATGAAATAAACTATACGAATAGAAAACAAAAGCATCATAGACAAAAAACGCTTTATTTTTCACATCAATGAAAGAGATGCACTACTACCAAACAAAGGTCAAGCATATTTTTGGCTGCATTTTCGTAACTTACCCCCTTATTCATAAACGACAATCAAACCTATTTTAGTTAAAATGCCGCTAAAATTCGTTTGTCCTTATCTGTCACTTTGACATTTGTATTTGTTAGAAAGGGACAAAGCATTTGTTAGTTAACATAGGCTTGTTAAGTTTTATGAATAAGGGGGTAAGTATTTTTGAATCAGAATAGGACAAAAGTGTTCAATAACCTTATCCCTCGAAATGGCTTTCGGATCAGGGTACATTAGTAATAAAATTTGAACAATGCCAATTAAATGAGTGCCACTTCTTCGTCACAATCATATTTGTGACGTAAAATGATTGAACATGGCATCAATTTCATGGGTAAAATTCTAGTAGCTTTTTGATCCTTTGCAGTTGTCAGTTTATATTATAAACTATTATGTTGTATTAGTATGACAGGTTCTTAATATTGTATGGCCATTGCTCGTTACCTTCTCCAAGAGTACTAATAATTAAAAAATATATTATCAGCTGATATTGACAGTTGTCAGCTTGTCACTGTCGCAATGTACTGTACTATGTAATAAATACGACTGAATTCAAAATTTTGTACTAAATAAAATGCAACAAGTTTTATGAAATAGAAAAGTGTACGGCCTCAATATTTTTCTAGAAAATATTTAATTAGTAAGTATGCAATCTATCTTAATCACATTCAATCATTCGATACTTTTTTTCTATCAACAAATTCTGCAACTGTGTGTGTAATCGTTTCAACCCATACTCCTTGCTACGTTACACAACGTAACAGTTTTTGCATCGATGATTGGTATATTATGCTTACTGATGCGATAGTGGACTAGCTAACCTTGAAGTATTATCATGCTTGTTATTGTATTCATGGACCCAAGAATGACTTGTATCTAATCTATTGGTCATTTTTTATAGGTTACCCGCGCTAGACAGTATAAAGCTGGGTAGCCGGCGCGAGTTCAAGTTAGTTTTGCTTTGTTAACGGAATAATAAGTACTGTATTAAAATGGCTTATATCGTGGATATGCGTTCTGATACGGTCACCAAGCCTACTAAGGCTATGAAACACGCTATGGTGAACTCGGCTTTGGGCGACGACGTGTTTGGCGAGGACCCTACTGTCAACGCGTTGGAGAGTAAGATAGCTGCCATGCTGGGCAAGCCGGCTGCTCTCTTTGTGCCTTCGGGCACCATGTCCAATTTGATTGCAAGTAAGTTTAATTCATGTAGTCAGTTGATGATGCAAACTTATTTTTAACCCCCCACACAAAAAGAGGGGTTTTATAAGTTTGACCGCTATGTATGTCTGACCTGTCTGTGGCACTGTAGCTCTTGAACGGGTGGTTTGGATAGGTGGAAATGGTTTTCTAGCGATGGTTCTTAGACATGTTTCATCAAAATCGGATTAGCCGTTTTTGAAATATTGAATTTAGAAGTGACAAAGTCAGGGGTTTTCCAAATTTTTGTTGGTTATATTTATTAAATTTTGTATGTATAACAGGTGCAAATACATAATATTAAAAATAAAACTAACAACTTAATAAGTACATACCTACTAAATTAAATCTAAAAAAGGCCCCTGTGGCATGGTGCCCAAAACAACATACACGTCTCTGCCTTAAAATCTACGTAGAATAATCTAGAAACTTTGTATATGTCACTTATTGAAGATAATGTAACTCATCACCAAGGATTCCCAAACTGCGCAATGTGGCATCAATCGATGTGGCGCTCTGTGGCACCATGATAAGTATTGTATTGTATGTATAACTCTTTATTGTACACAAACAAGACATATGATAACCTAATCAACAAAAAGTGGGAAAACCCCCGACTTTGTCACTTCAAAGTTCAATATTTTAAAAACGGCTAAACCGATTTGATGAAACATGTCTAAGAACTATCGCTAGAAAACCTGTTTTCAAATAAAGAAAACCGCATTCAAATGGGTCCTTCCCTTTAAGAGCTACGGTGCCACAGACAGACATACACGCACGCATATAGCAGTCAAACTTATAACGCCCCTTTTTGCGTCGGGGGTTAAAAATAACTGTTATCAAGAGAAAAAGTTGACGCTCGATTTTAATGGTAACCCCCCAATGGTTTTAAAGGATCCAACAATAATCCACCCTATAGGATTAGTCGAGATAAAAAAATCACCCCCAGTTTACGTATGGGAGATACCCTAAAATATATTTTTTATTTTACCACTTTGTCGGCGTGGCTGATATGTATATTCATGCCAAATTATTGCTGTCTAGTACTAACGGTCTCTGAGCTTAACCGCGGACAAACAGACGGACAGACATGACGAAACTATAAAGGTTCGTAGTTAACTACGGAACCCTAAAAATGACTAAAATTACAGGGTCCGCAGGACGCCGTACGAAATAAGCCTGTAAGTGCGCTACAAAATGGAAAAGTTTGAGAACTCTTGCTCTTCATATTTAAATGTATAATTACCCAGTATTTGGTTAGCTGCAACTTGAAACATATTGAGAATTCACATGCTCTTTCTGTGAAATTTCTTGAATTAGTCATCTATCCATACTAATATTATAAATGCGAAAGTAACTCTGTCTGTCTGTCTGTCTGTCTGTTACGCTTTCACGGCTAAACCGCTGAACCGATTTGGATGAAATTTGGTACAGTGATAGAATAGACCTTGGGAAAGAACATAGGCTATCTTTTATTGCGAAAAAAAGGTTTTAAGGGGTTGAAATAGGGGATGAAAGTTAATACGGTGGAAGTTCGTCGCTGTCGAAGATAAAACCATGAAACTTGGCATTTAGGCCTTAATCCATATATTAATATTGTAAATGCGAATGTAACTCTGTCTGTCTGTCTGTCTGTTACGCTTTCACGGCTAAACGGCTGAACCGATTTGGATGAAATTTGGTGCAGAGATAGAATAGACCTTGGGAAAGAACATAGGCTATCTTTTATTGCGAAAAAAGGTTTTAAGGGGTTGAAATAGGGGATGAAAGTTAATATGGTGGAAGTTCGTCGCTGTCGAAGATAAAACCATGAAACATTTAGGTCCTTAATAAGAAATAAATCGATATTTGTTTGAGCTTTTTTGAAAATTCGACCTGTGAGGGGATGAAATAGGGGTTGAAAGTTTATATGGAAGGTCGTCATTATCGAAGATAAATCGATGAATATTTATTAAACTAGCCATTTGGGCACGTGATAAGAGATAAATAGATATTTGTTCGCGCGTTTTTTAAAATTCTTCCTGTGAGAGGGTGAAATAACGGATGAAACTTTATATGGAAGATCGTCATTATTGAAGATAAATCGATGGTTCTTTGTGAAACTTGGCATTTGGACATTATAAGAAATAAATAGATATTTGTTCAAGCGTTTTGAAATTTTTACCGGCGAGGGGATGTTAGCAGAGGAAATGATGCAGTGTTAGCAGTGCCCTTTAAGCTCATAGCAAAATGTACGCAATGTGGGGTTATAATAGATGGCTTATTGACATAGACAGTCAGACATGAAAAATTATGATTTCCAGATTTTTCTTATTTATTGTGCTATATAAGAGCTACCTTTATGCAAAAAAAATCCAAGTTTTTAGGACAGCCGGAAGTGCCCTATAACTTTTTCTGTTAAGGCAATTTGTATGGACACACCTTTTTAATGACTGTAGCTTTTGATTGCCTTGACTTAGAAGTTTGATTTTTTCACAGATTTCGGGACTATTGACCTGAGTTTAGGGTTTTATCTCAATTCGATACCGATACTCCGCGTGTTTACGAGATAGAGGATATTGACAGACAGACGGACGTACGGACAGCAAAGTGATCCTATAAGGGTTCAATTTTTTCCTTTTGAGCTACGGAACCCAAAAATCATTTATTCCGGCGCTTTTAAAATTTCGACCTATAAATATGGGGATAAAAGTTCTTAAGTAATTCCAAACAAATTTACTATAAGTATGTTTATCGGAATATGTGTAGCTAATGCTTAGTAAAAATGCCGTTTTAATTATAATCCTACCCTCCTAACTAACAATAAAGGACGTAAGGTGTCAAGAGTTCACTATGAGGAATAATAATTAGTCCTTTTGTGTTGGTAAAATGTGGCTACCCGCAAAATATTTATGTTTTACCAAAGAACATGGATGTATGGATGTTCAGTTCAGTTCAGTTCAGTTTATTTTATTCAGTAAACTGTGGAAGTTTCTATGTGCTATTATATTATTGGCAGAATAGATATCCTAAATAAATTAAATACTTCCCAAAGTTATTATTCCATGCGGACGAAGTCGCGGGCAAAAGCTAGTTGTTAATATATGTATATAAGTTTAACAACTGCCTACATTTTGAGATACTATTAAATTAAAAAAATAATCTACATTCTAGTCTTGTTTGTATCAAGTGTTACCAAGCTTAGCGATTTCAATAAAAATAAGGTTTTTGTTAAAAAACATTTTTAATACAAGCTTTTTTGCTGACTGCACTTTTTGTTGACTGTCATCCAATCTACATTTTTCTACCATACAAGATGATGCCATTCATTAACCATTGAGTTCTGTCCTGCGGAGACGACCCTGGCTGGGCCACCATGATGTCATCATCATCATCATCATCACCGGCCTCTCCAGTTGCACGCCACTGAGCACGATCCTCGGCCAGTCTCATCCAGTTCTTGCCAGCTATGATGTCACTACTAGATTATTATATTGTCACTAGATTTACATAATTATGTCTTTCAAGTCAATCCGAACACTAGAAGTGGGTCTAATTAAGCTTGCAAGATTTGATCCCCACATACATACATATATACTTGGGGGCAAAGAAATCGAGCCAACCTTGCAATTTTTACGTTGATTTTTATGATTTTTTAGGTTATATGTGTTATCATGGAAGCGTAAAAATTTGCTAGGGTGGCTCGATTTCTTTGCTCCCAAGTGTACATTGCAGGTTAAATAAAAGCTTGTAAATCATTAAATAAAATAAAATTTTCTTAAATTTCATTTTTAAAAACAGTACTTGCATTATCATACAATAGACAAGTTCGGCACATGGACAGACAAGATTTGAAACAAAGGAATAAAAATAACTATGGGGTGAGATAAAAGCTGTCTTCTTATGATTTTTCAGTAATGGTCCACTGCAGTAAAAGAGGGTCAGAGGTTATTGTTGGAGACAAGAGTCACATCTTTAAGTATGAACAAGGTACGTAATGTGCTATT
Organism: Choristoneura fumiferana; assembly: GCF_025370935.1. Lineage (NCBI taxonomy): Eukaryota > Metazoa > Arthropoda > Insecta > Lepidoptera > Tortricidae > Choristoneura > Choristoneura fumiferana. Next base: position 2,844,983 of record NC_133477.1, on the reverse strand, counting down.
GAAGAAACTGAATCGCATTTTCCCTTGCCTTTTTTCGCAGTAAATGTCATTTTGACGTTCCATACATCTGCATATAAAGCTACTAAACAACTACTTCGCTCACGGCGACCGTCACAGCTAGGTAGCACTGATGATGAACTCTGATTGAGTTCGAAACGCGTCAGCGAAGTGTGCTGGTAGTGATAATTGGGTTTGTGTGATATGTGTGAGTTCTAACAGTGTGGAGGCGGAGGAGCTGCATGAACACACATTTTTTGCATAGACGTAGCTATCGTCGCGGGTGAGCAAAGTAATTGTTTTTAGTTCATTGATACGGACCTCTGCAAAGTAACGCATTAAACTATGCATACCGAAGTTGCGAGCAACAGGTAGCTTAATTTATTAGCAACTAGCCGTTGCCCGCGACTCCGTCTGCGTAGAATATGAGCCAATAGAAACGCTTCATTTAGGTACCTATCCTCGCACCGCACCGCTCTGGTGGAAACAGCTGAGCGGAGCGAGGGTTCCTATTGGTTCATGAAAACATATTCTTCGCACATCTCTGGCTGAAATGCAGCCGTACGCTTTATAATAATAATAATTTATTTTGTTCAGGTATAACCCAATACATAGTAAATGTACAATTAAAATTAAAAATAAAAGTAAAATAAAAGAGAGCACAGTAAAAATAAAATCCCTGTATAACTATATACAGGGTCCAGCTCGACATCCACATCATGTCATGTGATGCTCCTATTTTCGGATCGATGCACGGTAGCCCAGTGTCTTTTAACCTTTTCGCCGCCACGCACGTCAAATACAAAATACATCACCCATACGCCAGGCTTCTACATTGCAATGTCTGAAATTGAACCTTAACACAATTTAACGAAGGTTGCTTTTGCATTGTAGTAATGGACGTATATAAACGTCGTTGGTATGGAACCGGCGGTGCGTATATATGAGTCGTTGGCGTGGAAAAGGTTAAATCCCTCGTTGAGGTCGTCATACACTAGTCTCAAAATCTCATGCTTGGTACCGCTCAGTCAGAAGATCTAGGAAGGAGGCAGATCTAGAACGCAGTATTGCAACGAAGTCTGGCACTCTCGCGTCCGCAAACATATTGGCCTGAAAGACTTCGTTCAAAATGTTAAATGTCTTAACTTTAACTTGGCAGGTGGGGCGGCGCATGTGGCCGGCTGCCTCGTCACCACAATGGAGAACCTCCCCGACGGCACCTTTGACCTGGAGAAGCTGGAGAAGAAATTCCGAGGCTCCGACATCCACGAGCCCATCACCTCGCTAGTCTGCATTGAGAATACCCACAACGTTTGTGGAGGGAAGGTGGGTGTACGCCGCAGAGAAATCTAAAGCCGAGTAGACTTTTGCATTACATTGCGGCGCTTGATTGACCACTACAAACTCGTTGGCTTTACGGCCTCGCAATGTATTGCAACTTACACGATTTTTCTTGCAACTTTAAACTCGGCTCAAGGCTTGCCGCACAGAAGACACGCGGGTCAAGGCGCGTCACAGTCGCGGCGCCCCTTGAATTAGTTTTCATACTATATGTATAGAAACGTCGCCATCCAAAGCAGACAGATGAGACCGCAGCCCCCGTCCCACGTCTCTTTTGTGTGTCTTGCGCCTAGGGCTTCCAAATACCGGGCTTTTTCAATACCGGTATTAATACTAATATTTACGGATATACGGAATATTTTACCGGTATTGGAAGCCCTATTGTACTTGCGCCTAAAAGCCATAGCGATTAATCATGTTGCAGCTTGCAGCCCCCAGGCAATACAATTTTGGAGGCTTTTTTCAGCCGTTTAAAGAGTATTAGGGGGCTACTACAAAATTCGAAAGTTCGTATCGTACTACCTCTCACTCTCGTACTAAATAATATAAAAGCGCCAGCGGGACGGCAAGATACGAATTTCGAATTTTGCACTTCGTGGTATAGGACCTGTTTTCTGGGCATCAGAGCCTGAGGCCGTATTGCCTAATGTTTCTCACGCTTGCGATCACGATTAAATGACAGTTTTTGTATGCGAAACACTTACTAAACTAACAAACTACTAACTTAAGTAACAAAAAAGATTCCAAAAAACCAATCTTAATTTGATTGCTTAATAACGACATCTCTTGTCCGGGTGAGAGGTTAGTTCCAATGGGGTGCTGAAAGTTTCTCGATGAGGGCTACAGCGTAGATGTCGCTAGTGTCGCTGCTAAATTGACAAAAAAAAACAAGCTGAGATATGTGGTGCATAGGAGAAATTCGTGTCTGTATCACTGTCCAGTGGTGGTGTAGTGGTATAGCACGTGGCACGGAATGCCGAGGACCTGGGTTCGATTCCCAGGCTTCCCAGCGCTGGTCTTAATTTTCTGGTTTTTCTATGCATCTATATTTCAGTTTGTATTTTCGAAATACAAAAAGACTCCAAAAACCAATCTTAATTGATATTTCGCCTGTCAAGTAACATCCTACCGTCAAATAAAACCTTATAATATTTGTTACAGGTCCTCCCCCAGAAATGGCAGCAGGATCTAGCCGCCATTTGCAGGAAGCGTTCAATCCCCATCCACGTGGACGGGGCGCGTATCTTCAACGCTGCGGAGTACCTCAACTTACCAATGAAGGAACTCGTCCAGCACTGCGACTCCATCTCAGTCTGCTTCAGTAAAAGTCTGAGCTGCCCTGTCGGCTCCGCTCTCGTTGGATCCGTGCATTTCATTGAACAGTATGTTCCACCTTTTACAAACCCTAGTTTTAACGGCTTTACCTTTTTAGGGTTCCGGAGCCAAAATGGCAAAAACGGAACCCTTATAGTTTCGTCAAGTCCGTCTGTCTGTCCGTCCGTATGTCACAGACATTTTACTCGAAAACTAAAAGATGTATATCAATTAATTTTGGAGTACAGATGTCTTGTCAAAGCCGCTATTTAGTTTTGTAACAATGTTCTAATGTTTGAACTATAATGGCTGCGGTGTTCGAAGGGCGCGGCGCATGCGCAAAATGGTGGGCGGCGGTATGCGGCAAGCGGGCGTGCTCGCCGCCTGCGCCCTAGTGGCGTTGGACGAGGTGGTGCCCCAACTGGCTACGGACCACAAGCGGGCGCTGCGACTAGCCAAAGGTAACTGTAGTTACTCCAAGAGCCATCTAGTGAGTTAATGTAGAAACTCCTGATACTACATCGCGCCATCCAAGTTTTTCAACTCGGACGCATGTACAAGGTGTTAATTAAATAACTGAAAAATTCAGACGCGCCAACAGTCCTTTTTTTAAATTAGTTTATTGCATTTATTTTCAAATACCTTAATTATTTAAAAAATATATTTGTGTATTGTGCTAAGTCAATCATAATCATCATCAGTTACCAATCATAGTCCACTGCTGGATATATAGGCCACCCCCAATAAACGCCATACGTTTTTGACAACTGTTTAATTTGCCATATCCTGTAAATTGTTATAAAAATATAGATATACAGACAATGTTTAGCGAAAAGAAAAAATAATTCGGTTGAAAATTGAATTTATACAGATTTTTTGAAAAACTTTATATCTGTCTCTTTCTGAAACGCTTTTCTCTGTGCAGTAAGTAAATCTTGCTCCGTCTAATCTTGAATTTCAAACCTTTATAACTCTGTTAGGTATATATAAAGATAGATTATATATTATTTTGCTCGATAACATGCATTGTCAAGCTTTAATTTATAAAATAAATAAAAAATAGTCAAAACCTAAATAAATAAATAGTCTAAAACCTTAATTCATTCATACGCAATATATAATTTTTTTTAAATACCGTATTGCGCGCTGTCCTCGACTATAGACGCATCCAGCTTCTACCAGCAGCCTTTCGCTGATCGTCACTCCACCTGCCGGAGGGCGTCCTACACTGCGTTTGCCGAGACGCGGTCTCCACTCAAGAGCTCGTTTACTCCAGCGGTTGTCGGTTCTTCGACAGATATGACCAGCCCTCTGCCACTTCAACGTGCTAATTTTCTGAACTATATCAATGACCTTAGTCGAAAATTCTACTTAATTCCTAACTGTATTCATTGTAATTTTGAACATGAAACTACCGTGAGACTCACTCATATTAAATGATATTATAACGGATAACTCACGTCTTAAACCGAGTTTAGCTCGACATGTTTCGGGCTATTTCGTAGCCCTTCCTCTCAGGAGCACGCGACTCGGCGGCTGCCGCAACACGCACACTACGCGCCACCGCTCTGCTCGCGCGCCCCAAGCGTCAAGGCGTTGCCAACCTAGAGGCCTAAGATGTGATACCTCATGTGCCAGTAATTGCACCGGCTGTCTTACTCTCCACGCCGAAACACAACAGTGCAAGCACTGCTGCTTCACGGCAGGATTGGCGAGCAAGATGGTGGTAGCAACCCGGGCGGACCATGCACAAGGTCCTACCACCTGCAAAAGTGACTATGAAGCTTGATGTCCCGGGTTCGATCCCCGGTCGGAGCAGATATTTGTATGAATAATACGAATGTTTGTTCTCGAGTCTAGGATGTTTAATATGTATTGTCTGTATTTATCTATATAAGTATGCTTATTCGTTGCCTAGTACCCATAACACTTGTCCCATGATATTTACCTTGTATAACCCTTAATAAGGCCCCATTTACTGGAGCATACTTCCACAGAATCAAAAGCAGCTATCTAATACATACTTAGCAAGGGATATTTTAAAAACAAGTATTATTTTCAATAATTACAATGAATATTGTAACTTATTACTAAAACAATAAGGTTGACTTTCCAAATCAATGCATCGCTAAATCGCCTCTACCTTATTACCTATTATGTTTATAATTGTTTCCAGTGATCGAGGGCATGTTCCTGAAGTGTTTCACGGTGGACGTCCAGACCCAGCACACGAACATAGTGCTGGTGCGGCTGACGGACGCGTGCCCCGCGCGCGCCGGCGACGTCGTCCAACGACTCGCGCAAGTCTCGCTCGAGGAGACACAGGTAAGCTCACTACAAGTGTAAAGCAGAGTGAGTTGCGAGATAAATCGTGCAAGTTGCATTACATTGCGAGGCCGTGAAGCCAACGAGTCTGTAGTGGTCAATCGAGCGCCGCAATGTAATGCAGCTTGCACGATTTTTCTTGCAAGTCTAAACTCGGCTTAATTCTAGAGATCCTGCTTTTTCGCCGAAAATAAATCTGACTGAAAACGGTACGAATCGCCCCGCCATCGCCTCCTAGGTCTGCCTCTGCTCCGGGGGATCCTTTCGACTGCCATTATTTTATAAGTCATCATAATGTAGGTAATGTTTGTCATAATTTTTTTCCCGCTGAAACCGTACATTTTTCATAATTTTTTAGGTTAGTTTAGGTTTGTTTTATAACAATTCTGAAAAATAAATAGTTTCAGAGAAAAAAAAGAGTTATGTCAAACATTACATTATGGCTAACAATTTTCTACCTGTCAGCTTGGAACCCAATTAGTGATAACTTTGGCCCAGCGAACCGGGTGCAAGCGGCAGACGTGTCTCGGCTCCCATTTTAATTTAGCTGTCTTCATCTTTATATTATTATATGATGATGATGATGATCCCCACGTCGACAATTTGAGTTCTGGAGCGCAGGTCCGTGTTTTTGACCCTATCAGATGTATGAACACCAAGAATAGATACTGCGCTCCATTTCTCAACTGTTTATTGTAAATAAATAAATAAATATCGCGGGAGACTTCACACCAAATGACCTACTCCCAAAGAAACAAAGCTTTTGTTATGAAATATTAGCGAAAGAAAGAATAGACTTACTTAAATTGATAGATACATTCTTATAATACGTATTAAATACCCAAGACTTGAGAACAGACATTCGTGTTGTAAACTAGTCCTTCCTTCTTTCTGTAAAAAAGGTTGCCTGGGAGAGATCGCTCTTAAGCGAACCTTGTAATTTTTTCTCTGTATATCTGTTTTCTGTATCGCTTACTATTTCTGGTGTACAATAAAGAGTCTTTGTATTGTATTGTATTGTATTTTTCATGGGAACATCAAGCTCTGTAATCAAATCACCACTCCAACCACTGAGCTTATTCAGTCGTCAATATGTATGAACGATTGAATTTTTACCATATCGGTCAGACAGACCAGACAGTACAATTAACTTATTTACGGTAGAAAATTACGTAGTATTGCCACTTTTAGCATTTACAAATATCATCATCCCAGCCTATATACGTCCCACTGCTGGGCACAGGCCTCCTCTCAGAACAAGAGGGTTTGGGCCATAGTTCCCACGCGGGCCCAGTGCGGATTGGGAACTTCACACGCACCATTGAATTGCTCCGCAGGTTTGTGCAGGTTTCCTCACGATGTTTTCCTTCACCGCAAAGCTCGTGGTAAATTTCAAATGTAATTCCGCACATGAATTTCGAAAAACTCAGAGGTGCGAGCCGGCGTTTGAACCCACGACCCTCTGCTTGAGAGGCGATAGGTCAAACCACTAGGCCACCACGGCTTTTGTATTTTTTATTTACAAATAAATCATCACAATTACAGGGCGACTGCAAAACAACAAACGACGAGGGCGTGATACTCAAAAGCGTGATATTCGATGACAGAACAATCCGATTCACATTGCATTGCCAGATCTCGGACGAGGATTTGTGGCTAGCCATCATGAAGATAACTTACGTGTTCAAGGAAATAGAGGCCAAAGCCACCAGCAATACTCGCGTGTCTGCCGTGTAAAAAGTCGGTTTAATCTTAGAGAAGGTACCCCTAACGTGACCAATCTTTTACACATTGCCACCTATGGAACGATTTTCAGTTTTTTCTTTGTCGTCTGTGGCCGACAGTGGCGTTAAAAAGTTTAAAAAACTCTTCCACAACTCAGTTTGTCAAATAATAAAAATATGTTTGATGAAATAAAAAAATGCTTGCGTATTCCTTATTCTGGCTTGTCCAAATGAGACTGTAATTAGGAACTATATCAATGAATGATTCTACATTCAAATAAATGTGTCGTAGATTTATTGCGTACACGCATGTTGTAGCGGAGCAGCATGGTAAAATGTTTTAGTTAGTTAATTGGTGATTTGCCACTGTTTTTAGTCAAGGTTAAGGTGTACCAATTCATTACTCTACTGTGTGCCAATTTTATCTTGTCTACTAGCATAAGAGGTTCGCTAAGATAAGGAACAGATGTGATATTAGGATGGCAAGTAGAATTAATCTTATATTTTATAAACAATGTTGACAATTATAATTTTGTTTTACAAACTTGATTGTTTTATTTTATTTATAAAATAATTAGTTATCTTATCCAACTGAATGTCCACAGTCCAATTTATTTGATTATCCAACTGATGTAATGTTTTAAACTTTGGCTATACCACTCATAACTAATATATTTCGGGATTTAATCTCGTACACTATATAAGTATGAAAAAACTCACAATTTCGTTCAAGCACCAGATGAAAGACAGCGGGACGCTTATATGCGTTTAATACAAGGTATGCCGTAAATTATAAAGTATATTTTCACAGATTTTTTATTTTATTATGAGTACTGTAATCTTTACATAGCATAAAGCAAAGTCGATTCTTGTAGACTGCTCTTTGTACACACAGAAGAGCATATGTTGTACAGTCGAGTTCATAAACTTGTAAGCAAAAATTTGATCAAAAATGTCTGAACACGCTTCTACGCCACTAAGAAATAGAGTCGTTTTCAGACATTTAAGATCAAATTTTTGCTCACAAGTTTACGAACTCGACTGTGCGCTTAATCATTTTACCTAGGCAATGGATTTTAAATAAGTGTTTCATTAGATACAAATACAGTTTTTCTTGATTCGCTAGTAAGTATAAATTAAAAGTAGCCTATAATTTCAAATTTGACATAACCTAAATTAGTTTCGAGATTCTGAAAGTTTACCTTGACTTATAGGTAAATGTTACCGTTTGAGGAATTTTTTGAGCAGTTTTTGCTCTGATACAGTCTCCGTGATAATCATCAGAGCGGTCTACGTGCTCATAACCATCTGAATACGACCGTATTGTCAACCATGTACAATCAAGTGCAAAAATCAGTATCTATTCGAACCACTCAAAAATATGAATAAGAGTCTGTGGTACTTATTTTTGAATCTTTGAGTAAGTATATTTTTTTACATTTGACTGTACGTGTGTGTTAAGATTTTTTGACCACTCGACAGCTCCAATGTTTGATAGCGACTGTACAGTCGAGTTCATAAACTTGTGAGCAAAAATTTGATTAAAATACCTGAACACGCTTCTATGCCGTTAACAATAGAGTCGTGTTCAGATATTTTTGATAAAATTTTTGCTCACAACTTTATGAACTCGACTGTACCACGAACCTGGATCTTAAAGTGCATTCGGCGTCATGCAGCATGAAAATCGAATTTCATGCATATAAGTACGTTCAGCTAACTTATAAAATGATATTGGGTCAATCAATTTTTTCTTGTTTGTTATTCTGTCCTGTTGTCCAAGAGACAACAGTGACTGAGTTTCTTAAAAAAACTGCTTTAATATATGCGACTAATGTGCTTAAGAAATAGTCCATAAAATAATTATATGTAACTATGACAAAAATGTAAGCTTGCTGAATTTTAACCACAGAAAACAGAAAACAGAAAACAGTTGTCCAGGGGACGTAACCATGGCAACGAGGCACATCAAGAAGTTGATCGACCCTAATTTACTATCGAAAATTAAACCTTTGGGGCCCTCCATAAATTACGTGACACTTTTAGGGGGGTAGGGGATTTCCTCAATTTGAGACACGAACAAAATAATTGCGATTTTCATAATAATTAATAAGCGTGATAAGTAGAGGAGAAGGAGTCCAAAAATGATTAAAATTGGTGTGACATAATTTACGGATGGCCGAGACAGAACTGAAGCGTACTCAAAAACTAAGGGGCAAAGAAACTGCATCAGTACCTACTTAGGTACAGACAAAGAAACTGAATCACGTGGAACCTTTGTGCTACTGATGTAATATTGACATTTCAAAGAAATCATAGCAAAATTCCCACCCTCGTACGCGATTCAGTTTCCTCGACTGTACATATTTTTGAGTATGAAGTTCGATACAGTTTCTTAGTCCAGTAATATAAATTGGCACATTTATAAAACGATCACACACAAAATCCAAAAACTTAAAATAAATACTAACATAACTCCAGAAATCTCTAGTTTCTATTTTGTTCGTTCCACACCCTCACCAGTTCATCGTGATCTCCGTAGCCATGTGATGCTATGACGTCACCATACGTTTCTTTACTGTACTTTTTCTTGTAGAAATAAAAATGAGGACAGTGCGTCGGCTCAATGCCGGCCTTTTTGGCGACTATACCCAAGTAAATGTCGTCGAAACGAAAGTGCTTCACGTAAAGGCTCGCCACGTATAATATCTTCATGGCTTTGTTGGAGACGATGTAAGCGCCAGCGGTCACGTACGGCGGCCACTTGTTCCAAGGGTATTCTTCGACCGATACCCTCCAAGTGCTGGTTAAGTATCTGTGTGGTGACGATCTGAAGACGTAGCCCGCGAAAAGTATCTTATCTCTCTCAGATGCTTGGTCGTAGAACGAATGTTTCGTAGTCGACGCGGTGACCGGCTGCTCATAAACATAGTTCATTAAATTACTTAACGAAATATACATATCATCGTCCGTAAATAAGTAGAAATCGGCTGTAGAACAATGCTCGTACACCCAACGGAAGGACATCATAGTCTTGATAGTGTTATTATAATAATTATCATGGAAATCTATTTGTATAATATCCTTATGCTCCTCAATCTCCTTGTCTATCAACATCTGTGTCTCAGAGTTCGGTTCGTCGACTCCTAGAAAGAAGAGTGTCTTGACGATCCTGCCCGGCAGGCTCTCTTGGCCGAACGTCTGACGAATAGCCTTTCTGTGCTCGAAATGCTTCATAGCGGATTTCACTATTATGAACAGATCTAATCTTTCTAACGTACTACATTTACCTGAATTAGTTAAGTATCTGTATGGGTAATAATTTATAGGCGCTACACTGGGTTTGTTCCCTGACAGTGCTTGTGCTATGACAGGCCGAATGTCAATGTTCAGAGGGTAGTCAAACTCGGTGTCAAAGTCCTTTGACAGCACATAGTCACTTACACCGAGGAAATAAAACAAGAACACAGTCACACTCGCGGCGAACAAGTATAAAGTTCTTCTTCGTCTCATCTTGTGTAGCGGCCCGTGGACTCTTTCAATCTGGAATCGAAATTAAATGTGCTATGAATCCTTACATTTTACACAGCGAAATAATGACGATGGTTCTTAACTATTTGCACAACTACAGCTCATCTCCTTATCATCTTTTACTGCTGCCGTCTGCAGTGTGACACGTTTTCTGTTATTTTATTTAAGTACATATTTATTTTAACGAATCTGCGTTATGTGGGCAAAAAAATGTTTGTGTGGATAAGGTAGACTATATTATCTCTTTTATATTTATTCACCTACAACTGATAATAAAATATGGTTTTATCGCCTTATGACACTTTGTGGCGAGCACTGGAAATGTATCATTCAGTCATATAACACTCAAGACGGGAGTTGTCTTCAGCTTATCTTACACTACATACATATTAAAAAAATAGCACACCAAAGCTTGTGTTATGGGTAATTGGGTACTAGGCAACGGATAAACATAATGAAATAGATATAGAAACTATACTTATATAGATACATATGAAAATAAAAAACTCGAGAAAAAGATTCGAATTTTTCGCATCAGCCCGCAATTACTTTTTGAGAATTTTTGCTAGTTTTTCTTTTTTATTAAACTTAAAGAAAACATTAAAATAAGCATCTTTTATTGATAGAAGTTTTTTTTTAAAAACTTGACCGTTTAGGAACTAGGGCAATCTGAAGTTGCGATTTCGGCCATAGGATTACTAAGGAGCCAGACACTTAGAAATCTCGGTTTAGGTTAGGTTAATGTGTCATCCTGCCCGAAGAGCATAACTACCAAGAATAGAAGCCCCCGCGAAGCGGGAGCTTCGTCGAGCCTGTCACGGAAATTACTATCAACAAAAAACGTAGGTAAGGTCCGAACTCGCAACTTCAGATCGCTCTAGTTCCTTAACGGTCAACTCAAGTTTATGAAAAAACTTCTATCAATAAAAGATGCTTCATCATCATCATCATCATGTCAGCCGAAAGACGTCCACTGCTGGACATAGGCCTCCCCCAAGGCTCTCCACTCAGACCGGTCTTGTGCTTTTCGCATCCACCGCGATCCCGCGATCTTAACCAGGTCGTCGCTCCATCTTGTTGGTGGCCTACCGACAGCTCGTCTCCCGGTCCGCGGACGCCATTCGAGAACCCTTTGACCCCATCGGCCATCAGTCCTGGGAGCAATGTGCCCCGCCCATTGCCACTTCAGTTTCGCATTTCTTCGGGCTATGTCGGTAACCTTAGTTCTACTGCGGATACCATCATTTCTGATTCTATCCCGCAGAGAGCCCTCACAGCATAGCCCTCTCCATAGCCCTTTGCGTGACTTTGAGCTTCCCCAATTTTTTAAGTGTCTGGCTCCTTAGTAAGTAATCCTATGGCCGAACTCGCAACTTCAGATCGCTCTAGTTCCCAAACGGTTAAGTTTATAAAAAAATATATCAGTAAAAGATGGTTATTTTAATGTTTTCTTTAATAAAAAAAAAAACTAACAAAAATACAAAAAAAAAATTTTGCTCGTAATTTTGTCCTAAAATCGGGCCCCTTTTGCTATACTCTGACCCAATATCCAAAATAACAAAGATTAAAAAATTAGTCTCGGGGGGATATGCCGAATTTTTTTTTATTACCTTTTTTTGTTCAATAAATATTTCATGTCAATCCATCCCTATTCACTTCACATATCCAGACCATTACAGAGGGGAACATTCGTTAAACCTTTAAACAAGTAAGATGCTTAATAACCCCTATTTAAAACTTTAAGAACACCACAGAATATTTAATTAAAATAAAGCGTCACTTAAAGTTAAAGTCCAATTTTTCACAAGACGTATGCTAACTGCTAATGTAGGTATCACTGTACGAAATCTTTAAAAGGATTAGTATAAAATGAACTAACCAAAATGTTGGATGACTACATTGATTATATTTTGTAATCAGTTCATGAAAGACAATGCAATGAACAATGGTGTTTTAGTCAGTCGAATTTGTTATTGACAACATAAAGTTCGTATCTATAAATAAAAACATCACAAATATTTGAAGCTGTGGGTGGCCTAGTGGTTTGACCTATGGCCTCTCCAGCAGAGGATTGTGGGCAAATTCGAGCTCGCACCTTTAGGGCGGCCACGTTCACTCGGAATTCCGTTTATTCGAAATTCCGATTCGGGATTATCTACTACTACCGCTACTACTAGGGTATACCTTGAAGTTGGTACTATACACATTTGGAAAACAAATTAATTAATATTTTTCTAAGGCTTTCGTATTTTATACGGAATCTTCCAAGTTTAGGTATATTTTATACCTTAGGCTGTTATTTACTGTTAAACTACTAATAATTCTCAAGCAAACTTAGCCGTTATAGTTTTCCTTGAAAGTTTGATATACTTACTACCATCCTGAATTTTTACAAATTTATCCACCCACCGGTTTACATTTTAGAGGGGGGGGGGGGGACGCTCGATTTTAATGAAAATTTTCACTTTAAAGTTGAATATTTCGCAAACACATCACTGAATCAAAATATATCGTTAGCAAACCCCTAATGGTTTAAAAGACCTATCCAATGATACCCCACACCGTAGGGTTGGATGAGAAAATAACAATCACCCCCACTTTACGTCTATGGGAGGTACCCTAAAAAAAAATTTTTTTTTTATTTTTTATTGTACCTTTTTCGGCATAGTTTACATATATGTCCGTGCAAAATTACAGCTTTCTAGCATTGACAGTCCCTGAGCAAAGCTACGGACGGACAGACAGACAGACATGGCGAAACTATAAGGGTTCTGTTTTTGCCATTTTGGCTCCGCAACCCTAAAAAGGCCCCAACAGTGGGAAAAAAGTATGAAATAAAAACTTTTTAACAAAAAAACTAAACTGCCGAAAAAACTGAAAAGCAAAAAATAATAAACTTGTTTTTTTAGTAGGTACTAGTATGAAGTTGGTGTCTCAGCACAAGCCAGTAGGAGTGGGTCTATAGTCGTCTACCTCACCTACATACTATATATTGGGTTTCAATCACTCCTCCTGGCTTGTGCTGCTTTATTAAGTACTTTTGGATGTTATTTTTAGTGTTAATTTGTTCCTCATAAAGCATGTGAGGACTCACGAAGATAAAAAAAAAATATAGTTATACTTACATACAAAATTACAAAGAGTTGTCAACGGTGGAGCTGATTGACACGGGAGGCAAGTAGTGGCTGCGGATTTGGTTGTGCAGGCGGGACACTTCAGCATCAACACTCTCCATCTCACGGACAAGCTGGGTGAACTGGACAATTCCTGAAATTACACTTTTAAATTAGTGTAAAACTCTCATACATAAGTCACATAAAATTGAATGTTAATAAAGCAAAAAATTATCTTGGTCTGCAGGAGGTCATTTTATTTATTAAATGTTTAAATTATATTTAAAACCATTATTACAAAAATAACCTAAATTTAATGTTGTCATATATGTATTATTTTTATTCAGAATGAAGATTTTATTGAGAAAGATGTAGTATCTATGATTAGCTTTTTTTTTTTTTTTTTTTTCGATGCTTAAGTGCACCTGTGTGACTTGACTATGCCAGTCTCATTGAAAGACTCGATGGCCACATTCATCAAACACTTCTATTGCGATGTCCAGATTATCTGTCTGCAAAGGAGTGCTTGATGAACCTGTAAATTTGTACTGCATCTTCCAATCCCGGACAACTCAAAATACTATTCACTGCACCATTGAAAAGGTCCAAATCACTCAAATACCTCTCACAGCTAGCCTTAGTCAATACACACTCCACCAAAAAATATACTAAGTCCTCAATCCTATTACAATCCATGCACATTGGGGACAAAATATGCTACCACAACATTATTATTATTACGTCGAGACAACAGTTTGTGATACTTACATATCTTTGAAGGGTTAGATAGATAAGTCCATATTTTGCACTCGACTGCACTAGTTTAGTTTGTCAAATTTATTACTAACCTTCTCGGGTGCCGCTGAGGCCATGTCGTTTAATTGTCTCCATCTCAATTTGGACAACCATAGGAAACACGATTTGCATCATCTTCAGCATCTCATTGCCCGCGGCTTCTTTCGCTTCATCCAGTTTACACGAGTAGTCTGGCGACTCCAAAGCATCAATGACTTCACAAAGGATCTGTCTAACCTGATCAACTGAGGCGTTCTGCGGCGATGCCATTGTAATGTAAAACAACTTAAAGTACTCAAACAATGTGTAACCATGTAATCCTACTGTGATAGAGAAGTTCTTCAGTTTTAAAATAATAATATAGTAATACAGACAAAGATGTGTTTAAGAAATCGTAAGGGTGTTTATGTATAAACTATTATTGTCTATAAGTACTACTCTTTCAATATACTACTACTCTTTGTTTGTAGTATAGTGGTATATTGAAATTGAATGAAATTCAACAGAAGAAAGAAGAACTTCTCGTTCTCGATTTCTTTGATGGAGATAATTGGGGGTGGGGGTGGACACCAGTGGACACGGGTTAGTGGATGGATCGGCGGCACAGAGTACCTTTTTTATATACTGAGATCGAGATATCAGTTCAACGTTTCGCACACAGCGCCATCTCGTGCTTAGTGACAGTAAAGTATGCGATTGTCTAGGTTCCTAAATGCTCATATTTCATATTTATTTGAGCAATTTCTATTACACCATTTTCTATTGCATACGATATAACATGGTGCAATAGACAATGCTCTATTTCGGCGGTTTCAGTATATGTATAAAGTACTCTGTGGGTGAGGGTGACACTACACAGTGTTGCACAGTCCAATTTGAAAAACACAGGAGATATATGTCGTAAAACACAAGAGATTTGAAATAAAAACAGGAGAAAAAAAATACCCCATAAACCAGTTATGGAAGCATGTTTTATTTATTATATTTCCTAGATTATTAAATGATTAGTATGATTTATTTTTAACATTTTCATTGACTACAAAGGATGAATATTGTTATATTAACTTGGTTTAATTTAGGTAATTTATTTAAAGTAACAAGCTATAAATCCAATTTTTTTAGCTGCATAACTCAAAAGTAATTTAGTGATTAAAATATCTATTTAACATAAGTAACTATTAGAAGTCTCTGAATATGGAAGCTAGAATAAACTAATTGGTTTACTAAAAGACTAAGCACCAATTACTTTTAATTAAAATATTTCTTCCGTTGTGAAAGTGTGTATAGTGAATGCCAGCTAATAAAGCTTTGGACTCCTACTTATCCGGCCTCTCATTGATTCACGTATACAATATAAGCTTATTCTATAAGTAATTCAAAGCTGTTGGACCACCGAAAATAAATAAATAAATAAAATCCAATGAAAATGTAAATTTCTGTAAACGTTCTTTTGACGCTATTGGAAAAAAGAAAGAACGGTACTTTTGAGAAACATTAGTCTTTGGCTATAACACTAGATCTTCTGTAAAAACAAGACACTTGGCAACACTGATTCATACTAGTTTTCATTGGCACCATAGAGCTATGGAGTGGAAATACCTACAAAATACGCGTGTAAACAAATCGCATAAAATGGCGCTCAAGGGTTGTGCCATCGATTTCGAAACCAAAATATTTTACTTATATCGATATTCAAATTATTAGCGGCAAAACTTTGAACAGCAATGGTATCAATATTTTGTGTTTCTTTTTGGAAAAATCAGTTTGAAACTCACTTTGTTCAAAGTCAAAGTCAAAGTCAAAGTCAAAATATCTTTATTCAATTTAAGCTATAACAAGCACTTATGAATGTCAAGAAAAATCTACCACCGGTTCGGAAAAACCTAAATAAATAATTACTTTGACTGCATATAGGTACAAGAAGACTGCTAATATAACATTCGTTTAGAAATCATAAGGGGTAGAGGTATCTTGAAATCAGTAGTTACTGAAATATTGATGATAAGGAAAAAAAATAATATGTGCGACTGTTTTTTGGAAAAATAATAAAAAAATGAGGTTTATTAATTACTTTGCAATGTCTATTAACAGGTTAGAAAAAATAACAACAAATAAAACATTTTTTAGTATGGCCACAATAATCACAAGATTTTTTTTTATTGCAAGTGAAAAGCACATGCTAAAAATGTAAATATGGTGTTAAAAAAATCCTGTACAATAATTTAAACCACATTAAAGCTACTGACAACTAATACGATACGAGAGGAAGAACATGTAACCGAACGTGCAAAAGAAAGCTAGGCTTGTTTCAGAGACTTGCACGAATAAAGTAGGGCGTGATTACCTTGTGCTGACTAAATTAAGCAATAACAACGTTTTAAACGCCCTTTATTTGTAAAACAACGAAAATAGTACAAGATTTTTTAAATTTACATAAATCATTAACTATCTCATCTTACAAATATCGAATATAGCGAATCTGATAACGTCAGTTCTGTTGAACAGCGACTCTTCATAATGCAACAAATAGATGTGCAATTTCTTATGCCGTGGCTTAATAATCTGCGCCTATGGCGTCGAACTACTTCCGCCGTACGTAATGCATCATTTTCAGGGAATCTGTAAAATTAGAACAGCCATCAGTCCAAAGCCATGGACGAAACATACAGTTATTTCAGTTCGATATTCAGCACAACACTAAAGAAGATTGTCAATTTTACCAAATTCAATGGAACCAAAAATACAACGTTAAATGGTGAAAAATTTGCATATGTTTGATGGAAATGATAAAAGCTTAAGAAAATTAATTATTTTTATGTAAATATTACCATGAAATGGCACTTTTTGATGGAATAACGGCAACTAACCTATAAAGTGTCAAAAACCTTGATTTATCGTTTTCCGAGAAGGACACTGTTCTATGGAACACAAAGTCATTTTGCGTTTGCATCACTTGATGTCCACAACAGGAAACCAAATTTAAAAGTATTTTTATAACTGAAAATCACCAAAAACTTCGTAGTATTAGTTTACTTGACAGCTCACGTACCACAAAGCCTCTGTCGCATAATATGGCGGATGGCACGATGAAACGTCACTTTCCCGTAATGTCAAACCATTCGTGAGTATAGAATAAATACATTTCAAGCCGTCTTTGTTTTTATAGTCCGACATACCTTAGAAAGAAAGAATTGGTACGTGTTTTTTTTATTTCTATATCGATTTTACACATATTTGCATAACCAAATGTCTTACAAAATGTATCTATAGTAGAATAGGGCCTCTCTATGTGTTTACTTTCTTTATGATTGGCAACAAGGCACTGACCCTAACCCTAGCTACATATTAGTAATCGTGCACTGACCAAAGGCACTGACATTTGACCAATTTGACAATTGACCTGACATCAAACAAAAACATGGAAGTTTTAAATTCTAATTTATATTTAGTAAGATTGACTAATATAATTCGTTCTAACATATATTCTTAATTATTCATGTTTATTTTTTCTTTATGTGTAACTTTAGTTTCAGTTTTTTTTTTTATTATGAGTAAAAAGTAAAATTCAGTAGTTCTCGCTGGGCTGTCATCAAAGATTTAGCTGCATGGGCTAGATGTCTTTAGTTAGTTTGGTTGTTAAAAATAAAAAGTTTGTTGAGGTTGAGTCGAGATCTCTTATTAGTCTGTGGAGTCGAGGTTGAGTTGAAGAAGGATTTGTTGTTTTGTTTTACACGGATTTATTTATTTGTATTTCATTTGTTTGTCTTAGTATTTCTGTATCCTAATATCATAAGTAAACTAAACAAAGAATTGAATGACGTAATTTAATCACACTGCCATTACAATTTACAATCTTCTACCGTACGAGTATTATAAGGTAAAGTCGATGTCTGTGAGTCTGTGTCATCAGTAATTTGCTAATGCAAAACTGAAAAACGCTAAAAACCATATCAAAATCAAATATGAATTGTCAAGCACTATCTTAAAAGTAACATAATTAAATCAAGACATCTTGTTTTCTAAAAACATTGAACCTAATCGCCTAGTCGACGCTAATACACGTAGTCTTTGTGAACCGTAATCCTGTCTTGTGGGGTAAATAATGTAATTTGCTGGGTTGTTTTGGACTGTTAATTTTAACCTTTCTACTTCAGTGGCATAGCTTGTCTTAAACATCCCATGTATCAAAGTTAAGACCCCGTCTGCCAGATTGAGATTAAGAATCAAGAACTGTTAACGTGTTCCAAAGCAATTTGCAGCATTCTTTTGACACATCCCCGTAGTTAATGATAGAGTAATGTAATATCCCCAATGTAATGTTTTAGTAATTTTCAGTTGTTATCTAAATGTGGTTCAAGAATAAAAATAGTATAATATGTAATAAAATTTATGGGGGGAGGCCTTTGCCCAGCAGTGGGACACCTCTACAGGCTTTTAAATATGTATAAAATTTATTATTTATTGAAAGAACAGTTGTTCTTTCAATAAATAATAATAATAATAATGCAGTTGCATTATTTAACATGTTCCCTGTGCATCTGTCATATGTGTTACTACAAGGTACTAATGATACGTGAGTGTAGCTCATATGACGCACAACCCTTTTAAACTAAAGGGCTGATCAAAACTTGCACGTGTCAGCTACACCATTTTCATTTGCTTGCATGTAGACCAACCTGTTGATGAAATAAATTTTTGCAGGTGACGCATGCACAGGGAACATGTTATATCACTGGCCATGAGGCAACATGTGCCACATGGACGTACCAGTAAAGTCACGCATGAGGCATGAGGCAATGTGACTCATGGGACAGGGAACCTGTTAAGACAAATTTCTCCTAGCCCATCTTTATTCTTATAAGGAATATGTATGTATGGGTACTTCATATGAGTACACTTATTTCAGCAGTGGTTGTGATAAGTTTTAGTCTATAGATCTTTTGTTGTAATTGTGGTAACATTTATTGATAATTGTATTTATTTGTTACTTGACTTATCTTATCACATAAATTGTCTATTTAATAGCTTTCTAATCAATCCCTTTATGGCTTGTTATCAAGTTTCGTATTTGTAGGTATTTCATATAACAGTAAAATAAACAGACCAAGCAATTCCTCTGAATAGTGTTGTTTCAGAAAACTGTGTAGGATTTTATGTGAAATAAATCTTTTGTACAACTTTTATTTAAATATGTCACTTGAATTCACAGTGGCTACAAACATGGACGATGAAATTGAAGAGGATTCCCGCCCTCCAAGCACCCGTCGGAACTTTTCCCTCCGGAACAATGCTGCTAGACAAGTCGCAATTAACTTTATGCCTTCGCGACACCTTCCTGGCAGTAAGTAAAGTAAACATATAAATCTACCATTTCCTTTGAGCTAACAGTTTGTGAATTGATTTTGATTTCAATTTGAATTTAGATATACTCAGCGGCACAAAATTTGGCCCACTCTACATACAAAACTACCTATTATTACTGCATAGGCTCGACTGGATTAGTACCACACTCCTACAGACTACCGGCGTGCAATAGTGCTTTTGCTACTGTGTTTCGTCCGGTGCGTGGAAGATCCGGAGGACCAACTCCACTCCCCTTTCCCCTCCTCCTCCCGCCCCTATTAGCCCCCCTTTTAGGCTGGCAATGCACCCGCAGTCCTAATAATGCTGTACCCGCGTGCTTGTTTTTCATGTATTTGATAAAAAAAAATGTACCTACCTGGTTTTATTTTAGACAGATATATAATGTTACGCAGTCAGCCCTTTAGCAAAGTGAAACCACATCTCCAATTACATAGCTTTAATCAGCACTTAACTGCATGTACTGATCCCAGACACTAATTAACTTATAACTAATTGTGTGAATCAGAACCAGTGTGCCACTGGCCTTGGTACATAACACAGGCTAAGTTCATTTCAAATGTGTTACTGAGTACAAAAAATATCTGTAGTGTGCATCTTAAAACATCTCTTTGTAATAATAATAAAATACTACTGAGTTTACTCAGATACTAGTTGTCATTTGTGACTCAGTGCAGTGTGTATTCAATTGTGTACTTAATGTGTACCTTAAGTGTGTTGTAATTATAATGGATGAATCTATTGCTTCCATTAGTGATATTGAATTGCAAGAATTGATAAGAATAGGTATTATCTTACGTTCTCAAATATAAACTTGATTGATTAAAGTGTTACTTTGTAGAGGACTTATGTCTTGAAAGTTTAATTGTAATTAATCTGAGGAGTATTAAAGCAAAGAGTAAATATTTTGGCTGTTAACTAAGTTCTTTTTGCTTTGTTAATGCTGAGAACTGATAAATAATAATAGTAAGATCACAGAACAAACAAAAAAATGGTTTACAAAAAATGTAACCACATACAAGCCATGAAAATATTTTTCTACTAGTTTGATGTTGGTCAGCACGAGCTAGAAGGAGTGGACCTTTAGCCGTCTACCTCACCTACATACTATATATTGGGCTTTTATCACTCCTGTTGGCTCGTGCTGAGGCACCAACTTCACTAGTAAAAAATATTTTCATGGTTTTGTAGTTGGTATTTTTTTTTGTTTTTGTTTGTTTTGTTAAGCCTCGTTAAAATATTAGATAAAAAAAAAGTTTGACCAGTTTCTTTACAGACAGTTCTGGGAAAATTAACATATGGTTCAAAGTTCTTCTTTGTGGCTGTTACTACTTGATCTTGGTTTTAGACGAAACTTTTACTTTATGCATACCTACTACATCCAGCATACAAAATGTACAAGCATGACAAGTGACAAAGTATTTAATAGATCTGCTATGTCAATCGTCAGACACGATCCGTATACGGCGCAGCGCGTCGGGGCGCGATGCTCTGCTGGAGGAGGCGGCGGCGGAGGCCGGGGCGCCCGAGTGCGCGGAGCGACGCGCCGACCACATCGTGCGGGAAATGGAG
This sequence comes from Choristoneura fumiferana, assembly GCF_025370935.1. Classification (NCBI taxonomy): domain Eukaryota; kingdom Metazoa; phylum Arthropoda; class Insecta; order Lepidoptera; family Tortricidae; genus Choristoneura; species Choristoneura fumiferana. Next base: position 2,823,910 of record NC_133477.1, on the reverse strand, counting down.
CAGCATCAGCGCCTCATGGAGGACAATCCGGAGGCAGAGGAGATGCGGAGGTGACTGATAAAGCAATAGCATGGGACGAGTTGGACCAGCCAAGCTCAGCTGTTGTACCAGTCAGGCTTGTAAAACTCACTTTCCCGAAATGTGCACTTTCTCTAAAGGTGCTTCTTTAGAAGCATCACTTTTTTGGAAGGTACAGTGAAGTGCAAAAATAATGGACTTATATGTAACCCTTCAAAAATATGTAACACAGACTCTTGCTCCGACGTAAAAAGGCCTTGGTAACATATCGCACCTTCAGTAGTACAAGGACATAATTGTCTAAAAATCGAAAAATTACTTCATATACTTTCATATTCATATTGTTTTATAAGCTGTTGGTTCTCCTCTAAATAAATAAATAAATAAATAAATAAATATCGTACTTTCGTTAGTGCAAAGGGTAAATTGTCTAAAAATTAAAAAATTAGAAAAAAGTGAAATCATGCCTTTGTTCTACCGAAGGTGCGATATTTTTGAGCGGTTTGAATAGATACACATTTTTGCACTTGACTGTACTATACTGTACTCTTAATCTCTCTGAAAAAGTCTGAAAAAGTGCATTTTCTCAGGTGTGTTTTCTCACACGGTGCACTTTCTCAAATTACATAATTTCTAGGTGCAGCCACTTGCATTTCTGTCTTTACGTTACTAATTCATGCTTGTACATACAGGGAAGCCCTGCGAGACCTGCCCCAAGGTCTGACGATGAAGCGGCACGTGCGAGCCAAGCTCTCTGCCTCCGTCAGTCTGCGCTCCAAGAGCCGACCCCTCTCCTGTTACAAGAGGCTCAAGTATAGGATGGGCTTTGCATGGAAACGGGTAAGCTGGTGAACTGAGACGGTTGAATCAGTCCTGCACTAATCTAACTAAAAATATCTGACACATCCTACAGGCCCTAGAAATAGAGTCCTATCTGATATACCTACACGCTTTTATACATGCTTTATTGTGTCATATCTTGGTGCTAATGACTGTACCCGAGTGTTTCATACATTTGCCAAAGAACTCTGCGACATGAGGGCTAAATAAAAGACAGGAGAAATCCTTCTCTCTCTTCTGAAATCTTTCTCCTTCTTTTTCAGATGCGTGACCGCTTCCGCGACTTCGTGTTCTCCGTAGAGCTCTGGTACGAGCCAATCCGCGCCATCGAGGGTCACTTCGGCTCTGCGGTCGGCTCGTTCTTTTACTTCCTGCGCTGGCTGTTCGTGCTGGACTTGTTGCTGGCCGGCACGCTGGTGGCTTTCGTGGTGGTCCCTCAAGCGTTGCACGATGAAGCCAGGAACGACACTGTCCGATGGGGCTTCCTCGACTTTGTAAGCGGGAAGGTGAGGATTAGTAAGGAATAAGGATCAGTAAGGATAGCACCTAAGGATAAGTAAATATTAGCAAGAAACGCCTGAATGAATCAATTATTTACCATGGTATAACACTGTGCACAAACTCTTAAGATTTGGGGTCTACTACTTACGTTTTGATTACTTACGTGAGCCGTGGTGGCCTAGTGGTTTGACCTATCGCCTCTCAAGCAGAGGGTCGTGGGTTCAAACCCTGGCTCGCACCTCTGAGTTTTTCGAAATTCATGTGCGGAATCACATTTGAAATTTACCACGAGCTATGCGGTGAAGGAAAACATCGTGAGGAAACCTGCACAAACCTGCGAAGCAATTCAATGGTGCGTGTGAAGTTCCCAATCCGCACTGGGCCCGCGTGGGAACTATGGCCCAAGCCCTCTTGTTCTGAGAGGAGGCCTGTGCCCAGCAGTGGGACGTATATAGGCTGGGATGATTGACTTACGTATTTGTTATGTATGTAAACTCTTTATTGTACAAAAAAAGAAACAAAATATAATTGACAAGCTTTGAGATAATTGTACAAAAGCGGACTTGTCGCTTTAAGGGATCTTTAGCAATCAACCTTTGAGTGGACGAGAGTAGCAATCAATTAGGGACCGACAAAGAGTGATTATTTCGGTATATTTAGGTATTTTATTTCCACTTTAACGTTATTACATATTACCTACATCTTTTTCATCATGATAATCATATTAGCCATAGGACGTCCACAGTTGACATAGGGTTCTCTATCATTTGCCCGAATTTCATATATTCTAGAATTTTCATTTGCCATAAAGTAATTTATTTCTGAAATAGTAATTTCTTCAGAGTTGATATTAAAATAACGTAACCTAACCTACTGCATTCTATCTGATGACTTTTAAAGAAATCCTGAAAATAACACAGTTCTATATATTTTATGGCAAACGTTGGTATGGCAAGTGAAATTCGGGCAAGTAAAGGTAAAGTTGACATAGGCCTCCCCCATAGACCTCCAGTTGCCTCGGTTGGAAGCGCCCTGCAAAAAATTCAAAAAAATTCAAATTCAAAATTCAAATGATTTATTCAGTAAATAGGCCGCAATGGGCACTTTTACACGTCATTTTTTTAAACTACCAGCGCTTTCGGAAAGACCATCATTGCCAAGAAGAATGCGCCGCAAGAAACTTGGCAGAAAGTCATTTTTTCATAAAAATATAATTACAAATAAAATACTTAAAAACGATATTATACAATTAAAGAAAAAAAAAATACAAAAAATAATAATAAAAGAAATACAGGGATGTATGGGGTCCCTTAGTTAAAATACTAAACACTAACTATATCTACGTTCAGTGGAAGTGTAGAATGCTTCCACCGTCATAAATTTTAAAATAATAATAACAATAATTTAGTTCTGAAATATACATTTCAGGTCAAGTAACCATTAAGCTTTTGGATTTCGAAGGCAAGTTCACGTCTGCCGCCCCCAAAGTTAGCTCACACGCACTCATGTCATGCTCTGAAAGCAGAGCGGTACCGAGGGCATGATATTGCTTCCGTTCCCATAAGCTCTATGGGATCGTCTTGGTAACTTCGACGTCGCGAGCCTGTGACTAGAATTTAAACTAAAAATATAAAAGTTTAAAATCCATAAGCTTAACAATATTGTTGAAGATTGAAGAGGAGTTTACTTAACTCCTAAATTAAACCACTAGCAATAAGTCACATATCCACCGTAGTATAACTAGGATTAAGATTGTCTTTAAGTTGTCAAAATTTGCCTTTCACTTCTACTTCGATATCTGCTGTGTAATGACACATTAAAAGTCTAGTGTTTCGCAAAATTACGCTTTTTTATTGAAGTCAACGATTAACTCCCAACATATGGTCCATCGAGCCTGATTGAAGAATCAGAAAAATATAATTAAAAGAAGAGATTATTAATTACCGGCGAGTTAAAAGTTAATTGCACCTGGCGGCACCCGAGCACTTGTGAGTCAAATAAAGTGTTGCGTCATCCATCGTGTGTGGCAGAGATTTGCAATTATTGGACTATAATATAATATCAGAATAATAATTCTTGTAGTGTTAAGTGGTACTAATTTTCACCCAACACTCAAGTTCAGGTATTTATTAAGCGTAATAAAGCGACTGATAAGGTTAGTAAATGTACTTTATACCTACCTAATTTAAGTTAAGTGTATCGGTTATTGAGTATCATTATATTATATAGTTATCAAATGTATTAGTAATCTAATTCGTTGTATAATTAGTTACTCACACCGCTTATGTAGTTAGGTACGCTACACTTAACTTTGCTTTATACTCGTAGTTAGTAAGCAGGTAGGTAAATAGAATGCAATAAAATGCAGTTGAATTTACTTTACCATTAATTTAATATCAGTTTAAAACACAAATGTACAGAAAATAATCAGAGAAGTAAGTTAAGAATAAAATAAGCAACAAAATTAAGAATAAGTAAATAGGTAATTAAAAATAGATAAGGGTAAGCAGTTAAAGTATTTATAAGCATAAGAAATCAGTGTAAGTATTCAGAATTAGAGAAATATTGTGTAATTTAATAGCCTAATTAATAAATAATAAATCTTTTCGAACCAAGTAAAAGATAAGCAAGTTTAAAAACAAATTATAATTTAGTAAAAGATCCTTACATGCTAAACAAAAAGAATACATTATTAAATACACTGCTAAATACTAAATTGACATCTTAATATTATTTACAAGTTGAAAAGAAATATATTTAAAGCTACTTATACCTATTTACCTAACTAGAGCTTAAACTAATATTGGTTATTATTATATACGATTTATTGTTATTATAACTTAACGTTCCAGGTGAGAGTTAACACCAGCTTTCCAAAATGGCCGAGGAAAAAGATTTAACTAAAAAACGTGGAAGTTATAAAGGGCGTTTGACGGTGTTTGCTACCTACTTAAACAGTTTGGATGCATCTAAACTAACTTCCACTGAGGTAAATGAATTGCAATTGCGTTTGGGTAAGATTGACTCATTGTATGTACATTACGATGAGGTACAAACAAGGCTTGAGTGTATTGCTGAGAACATGGATCAAAAAATCGCTGAGCGTACTGAGTTTGAGTCTCAATATTATCAGCTGCTTTCTAAGGCACAAGATATACTGGCTGTCTCTTCAAGAGGTGGTGAGAATTTCGGTTCCGCGGAAAGCGATCGCGGAAGTCGCGGAGGTAATCACAAGCTTGTCAAGTTGCCAACTATTCAGCTTCCCAAATTTTCTGGTTCTTACGACAACTGGTTAGAGTTTCGTGACACCTTCATTAGTCTCATACATTCCAATGACGAAATAGATGAAATAAATAAGTTTCATTATCTCAGGGCTTCGCTGGAGGGGTCCGCAACAGCCATCATACAATCAATCGAATTCTCAGCTAAAAATTATGAAGTTGCATGGAAACAATTACGTGAACGCTTTGATAATAAACGCTTATTGCTACAAAATCATGTTTCGGCATTGTTTAATGTCGAACAAATAGCACGCGAATCATCCATATCCTTAAAACGGCTAATTGACAATGTAAACAAACACTTACGTTCTTTGCAGACGCTGGGCGAGCCAGTCGAACATTGGGACACTTTGCTTATTCACTTAGTAACTCAAAAACTAGACTCCAAAACATTTCGTGAGTGGGAAGAATCAAAAAGTCATTTTGACAAAAACAAACCGAATAAAATAACGTTTGACACCCTTAAAACTTTCATAAGAGACCGCGCAGATTTTTTGGAAACTTTAGAAATGTCTAATAATCAAGCAAATTCGTCTAATAAATCTTCACATAAAATAAAATCTATGTTCGCTGTGCGTGATAACCGTAACAACCGAATCGACAACAACAACAATCATGGCCCTAGCTCCCCAACAAAGCCCTGCCCGAGCTGCAAGGGTGATCATTACTTGAATGGTTGTCCTCGATTCCTTGCGTTAACTAATACAGCGCGGCTACAATTATTATCAAATTATAAAGTGTGCCACAATTGTTTTCGAAGCGGTCATTACGCTACACAATGTAAAAAACCTGGATGTAAGATATGTAAACGGAAGCACCACACACTGATTCACATTACAGAGTTTAAGCCTACACCTACTGTAAACAATGATAGGTATACAGATCCTCAAGTCCACGCGTCATCGCACGGCGGCGGCGAAAGGACCACTGAGCTCGTGCATCAGAAATCAACCACCGCCGGCGCCGGCGCCGATCCTGGCGCTCCCGTGACGTTGTCTGCCAATGTCAGCACGGCATGACGGGGTCAGGACGTACTGCTTTCTACTGCGCTAATAAAACTATACGACGTTAATAATTGCGAGCATATTGTACGTGCAGTTTTAGATAGTGGCAGTACGTCGTGCTTAATTACTGAAAAAATTTGTAATAAATTAAAATTAAATACAGACTTCGTTGACAAATATGTACAAGGTATCAATAATACGCTGGCACCCATTGGCAAAATGTGTCGAGTGCCAATGACATCCTTGAATGATCAATATAAGACCAGTCTTCAGTGTTTTGTTTTGCCGTCATTAACTAGTGACGTGCCTTATCGTCAGGTAGATCTGACGAATCTTAATATTCCGTCAGATATTTCTTTAGCTGATCCCAATTTTCACACGCCGGCGGACGTGGATTTGATTATAGGTGCCGACTTGTTTTGGGACTTATTAGGATCGCAAAAAATTAAACTAGGCGATGGAAAACCGATATTATGTGAAACTAGGCTGGGATGGCTAGTTTCAGGCCCAATTAAATGCGGTCCAATGTCGTTGTCCAATTCGATCACATGCAACTTTGCTCAGTTCACAGGTACAAGTACCGACTCATTCAATGATGTTGATGACATTCAAAACCAACTAACGCGTTTTTGGCAGCTTGAAGAAGTTCGCCCTCAGTCGTCACATTATTCTCCTGAGGAGAAATTATGTGAAGAGCATTTTGTTCAGCATACGAATCGCTTAGATAACGGTAGCTTTTGCGTACGAATACCGCTAAAACAAAGCCCTCAGATTTTAGGAGATTCGTTTATTCGAGCCAAACATTGTTTTTATGCCTTAGAACGCCGATTAAAGCGTAACCCTGCACTTCAGAAGATGTACAAAGATTTTATGGCTGAGTATATCTCCTTAGGTCATATGTCAAAGTATGAGCCAATTGAATCAGGTATCACTTATGTCATTCCTCATCACGGCGTCATTCGTGAGGGTAGTTCCACTACCAAATTAAGAGCTGTGTTTAACGCTAGTAGTCCCACGAGCTCTGGTGTGTCATTAAATCAGTTGCAGATGGTGGGACCCACAGTTCAAGACGACCTGTTGTCGATTCTCCTCCGTTTTAGGCAGCATAAGTACATTATTTCGGCAGACGTGGAGAAAATGTACCGAACTGTGACGTTGCATCCTGATGACCGAAATTTACATCTAATCATTTGGCGTGAAAATGAAAGCGATCCCATTCAACTATATCAACTTAATACAGTTACCTACGGGACTGCTAGCGCTCCATTCTTGGCAACTAGATGCCTTAAACAAATTGGTCTAGATTGTGATGACGCTCGTATAAAGGAAATAATAATCCACGATTTTTATGTTGATGACCTGTTGAGTGGGGGGGATGACATAAGTGACATAATGAAACTTCGTCAAGGCGTGATAGATGCTCTTGTTGCAGCAAACATGCATTTAAGAAAATGGAAGTCAAATGACCCTCGATTGGCAGTTACGTCATCACAACCTGCTGTAGATTTAAACATAGGTATCTCAGAGCCCAGTAAAACGCTAGGTTTAGGTTGGCGGCCAGACTCAGATGAGTTATGTTTCCCCATTGGCTCAACAATTACTGCAGGAAAAACAAAGCGCGACGTATTATCTGTCATTGCACAAATTTTTGATCCCCTAGGATTGCTAGCTCCTTATGTCATATCAATGAAAATGCTGATGCAAAGGCTGTGGTTGCTCAAGTTGTCTTGGGACGAACAACTGCCTTCTGAATTGTTGAGTCAATGGTTGGAGATTGTTGCAGGTCTGCCAATTCTCAAGACAATTCGTGTGCCGCGAAGGGTTGTTTGTGATAACTATGAGCAAATTGAGTTGCACATCTTTGCAGATGCATCGGAACGCGCCTATGGTGCTTGTGCATTTATTCGTAGCATAGATAGTAAAAACTCGGTTTCAGTTCATTTATTGATGGCTAAGAGCAGAGTTGCTCCTCTGAAACCTATGACCATACCTAGGCTTGAGCTTTGTGGCGCATTGGTGGGTGCTCATCTATACGAAAAGATAGTCAATTCACTTCGACTTAAGATACAAAAAACAGTGTTCTGGACCGACTCAACAATAGTGTTAGGTTGGCTTAAAATGCTACCGAGCAAACTCCACCCGTTTGTTAGGAACCGCACAGCTGACATTCTGGAAATCACAGGTAATTGTGACTGGAGGCATGTACCTACCACCCAGAATCCAGCTGATCATTTATCTCGCGGTACTACTCTCGAGTCTATCAAGTCCAATGATTTGTGGTGGTCAGGACCTAGTTTTTTGAAACAGGATACATCAGCTTGGCCTTCGATTTCAAGCACCAATAATCTGACCACACTCCCTGAAATTCGACCAGAAATAACGTTACACGTTGCCAACGACCTATCTGAGAATTCGATTATTGATTTTGACCGGTTTTCTAAACTTACTCGATTGCAGAGAACGTTTGCGTATGTTTTACGGTTTATACTTGCTTGTAAAAAACAACCAATCAGTTCACCCTGTCTCAGTTATAACGAGTTGCAAAATTCATTAAATATAATTATTAAAATATGTCAAAATCAAATGTTTCCTGAGTATAAATTACTTTCATCAAATCAAAGTATATCAAAAAAGAGCCCGTTACTTAAATTAGACGTATTTTTGGATTCCCAAAAGATCATGCGTGTCGGTGGTCGTCTAGAAAACTCAACTTTTCCCTACGATAAAAAACACCCGATTGTACTGCACTCTAATCATAGATTTAGTAAATTACTGTTTGATCATGAACATAAAAGGTTGTTACATGCAGGACCACAGCTTTTGTTAGCTACAATCAAGGAAACATATTGGCCTCTTGGAGGTCGAAATTTGGCAAAAAAATGTTATCATGAGTGTGTCAGGTGCACTCGCATGAAGGGACGCGTATTAAGCCCTTTAATGGGTAATCTGCCTAAGTCTCGAGTCTCTCCCGGTGGTTTTCCCTTTGACAGTGTAGGCGTTGACTACGCGGGCCCACTTGTCTCTGCTAGTCGTCAAGGAAAAGGTACTAGGTTAGTGAAGGTGTACATTGCAATATTCATTTGCTTCAGTACTAAAGCAATACACCTTGAATTAGTGGGCGACTTGACGAGCAATAGTTATTTATTAGCGTTGCGACGATTTGTATCGCGTAGGGGGAAACCGAGCGATATATACTCGGATAACGGTACATCATTCGTTGGTGCATACAATGATCTATCCAATTTTCTAAAGCAAAATTGCAATTCACTTGCCGAAAGTGCAGCTAGTGAATCAATTAATTTTCATTTTATACCGGCTTATACCCCACATTTTGGTGGTCTTTGGGAAGCTGGTGTTAAGGCCACAAAACATCATTTAAATCGAGTGCTGGGAAATTGTCATCTCACGTATGAGGAACTTAACACTACACTAGTTCAAATTGAGGCAGTGTTAAACTCTCGCCCCCTAACGCCAATGTCGTCGAATCCAGAAGACCTGACATCGCTGACACCAGGACACTTCCTAATCGGACGCCCGCTCACTTGTCTGCCAGAGCGTGACTACCAGCACCACAACTACAATTATTTAACTCGGTTCCAGCGAATCGAGCAACTTCGCCAACATTTTTGGACTCGCTGGAGCAAAGAATACGTTTCTGAGCTTCAGCAACGTACTAAATGGCGATCCAGTGGACACTCCTTGAAGCTGAATTCCCTTGTTCTTCTAAAGGAGGACAATCTTCCTCCGCTAAAGTGGAAACTGGGACGTATCATTTCTGTTCACCCCGGGCCAGACGGCGTCAACAGAGTAGCCGACGTGAAAACGGCTAATGGAGTAGTCCGAAGAGCATTTTCAAGGATCTGCCCACTTCCTGAAGAGAAAGATGTTTGTTGAAAGCCTGGCTTTCAACGCCCGGGGGCATGTTGAAGATTGAAGAGGAGTTTACTTAACTCCTAAATTAAACCACTAGCAATAAGTCACATATCCACCGTAGTATAACTAGGATTAAGATTGTCTTTAAGTTGTCAAAATTTGCCTTTCACTTCTACTTCGATATCTGCTGTGTAATGACACATTAAAAGTCTAGTGTTTCGCAAAATTACGCTTTTTTATTGAAGTCAACGATTAACTCCCAACAAATATACAGCCTTAAACATAACAAGGGGATGTATAAAGTCCCTGAGTTAATAATAAAATTATTATACAGCAAGGGGATGTATGAAGTCCCTATGTTAACAATAAAATTACTAATCTAAATAATTCAGAGATGTATATAGTCTCTAAATGTCAAAGTAAACTAATTAAATTACTTAAATTATACAATCTTCAGAGGTGTAAAAAGCCTCCAAGGTCAAAAACTAATAATAATTATTAAAATAAAGAAATGGAGATGTATAAGGTCTCCAAATGTCAAACTAATAAATATTATAAATTAAATTCTGCAACGCGGACAACGGCAACAGAACCAGAAACTAGACACGAAATGCGCCGGGACACTGCCAAGTCACACTTCACAACACTATACAATACAAATACACCGACATAAACACACACACACACACACACGCGCGCGCACACACACACAAACACGAGTACATCACATCACACATCAACATCCCAATTTGTCATCGGCTTTCAGTTTTGGCCATGTCGCATCATCACATAAGTACTCCTCAACTTTATAGTAAGCTTTCTTCAGGAGTGCACTCTTTATGTATTCTTTAAAAGAGTTGTGTGGCAATTTCCATGCTTCTACAGGAACTTTATTGTAAAATCTCACGCAGTTTCCCACAAAAGATTTGCTTACTTTCCGTAGACGGAATTTAGGAACTGCAAGCTTGTGCTTATTACGAGTATTGATATCATGTACGTCTGACACTTTCTTAAAGGACTCGATATTCTTGTGTGTATACAATATCACATCATGTACGTACTGTGAAGCTACTGTGAGGATGTTTATCTCCTTAAAGCGTTCTCTAAGTGAATCTCGGGAGCCAAGGTTGTAGATCGACCGGACTGCCCTCTTCTGTAAAATGAAGATAGTTTCTATGTCGGCTGCCTTGCCCCAAATCAGCATACCGTAGGACATTATGCTGTGAAAATAACTGAAATAAACTAGCCGGGCAGTTTCTACGTTGGTAAATTGCCTGATTCTTCGTACAGCATAGGCGGCAGAGCTCAATCTACCAGCAAGACCAGAAATATGCGGGCTCCATTGTAAATTACGATCCAACGTAAGACCAAGAAAAACAGTCTCATGCACAAGATTCAGATTCTCTCCGTTTAAGGAAATAATTGTTTCAAACTGTCTTACATTAGGCAACGAAAATTTTATACACTTAGTTTTAGCTGCATTTAGTAACAAATTGTTAGCAGTGAACCAGTTCAGCGCCTCTGCTAAAGTTTCATTGATGTGGGTTGGATTTTCTTGTTGCCTGTTTACTTTGAATATCAAAGAAGTATCATCTGCAAACAATACTATGTTGCATTTCTGTTCTAGCAAGTGGGGCAGGTCATTTATATATACTAGAAAGAGAAATGGACCCAAAATGGAGCCTTGTGGAACTCCAAGCTTCACCGCTGAGCCAGCTGACTGCGTTCTATTTATGTCCACTTTTTGAATTCTTTGGCTGAGATAAGACTTAACAAGGTCTAGTGCTTTAGCTGAAAGTCCATAGTGTTGAAGTTTGCGGATAAGCGTCTCATGCTCCACGCAATCGAAGGCCTTGGAGAGGTCGCAAAATATTCCTATTGCATCTTGCGAATTTTCCCATGCATCATAAATGTACTTCATGAGACTTGCAGCTGCATCTGTTGTTGAACGGCCTTTTGTGAAACCGAATTGCTGGCTGTGTAGTAGGTTGTTTACATTGAAGTGACGAAGCAACTGGTTAAGCATAATTTTTTCAAACACTTTACTCAGCACAGGGAGCACAGATATCGGACGAAAGTTGCCAGGATCAGATGAGCTCCCAGCTTTAAACAATGGAATCACTTTGCTATATTTCATTAAGTCCGGGAACACACCATCATCAATGCACTTATTAAATATGACGGCTAGGTACGGTGCCACAATATGGATGACAGATTGCATAACGCGAACAGAAATACCCCAAAGATCCTCCGTATTCTTCAGTTTCAAAGATTTAAAAGTCTTTATAATTTCTTCAGAGTCAGTGTGTTGAAAATCAAAATTCAGATGTCTATCCCTCGCAATTTCATTTAGATAAGAACTAGCCAGCACAGTGGAAGACTTTAGATCGCGAGTCGTATTTACAGCTATATCTGAGAAAAATTTATCAAAAGTACTCGCCACTTCTAAATCTGAAGTCAATATTCTATCATCCACTTTTAATTGGAATTGACAATTACGGGGCTTAGATTTCCCAGTTTCTGAATTTATTACATTCCATACAGCTTTTACTTTATTTTCAGCGGATTTAACTTTATTACTAAGATAATCAGCTTTGGCAGCTATACATACTTTTTTAAATAATTTGGAATATTTTCTAACGTAGTCTAAAAACGAGGGGTCTTGACTGTGGCTTTTCATTTCATAAAGTTCGTAAAGCCTAGTTCTACTCTTATGTATTCCGACCGTGGCCCAGTCACTAAACTTTGCCTTGTTCCCGTTTCTCATTTTAGTTCTTAATTTGAAAACTTTTCCGAACTCTCGATTAATTACTGTAGACAGGTTCTTATATAGGACGTTAGGATCACTTCCCTCCATATAAGGCTCAGGAACGCTGTTGATAATATTGTCCTTGAATTTTTCTACACGGGCTTCTGTAATGGGTCTGTAGGTTACTACTTGATCATTCGTCTTTTTAAGTATTGTAAAACAGGCTTTTTGGCCGCTGTGATCGGAATTAAAACAGTTTATTATTTCCTTGTCCATAGCATCACACTTGCAGAAAATATTATCTAAACATGTAGCTGTGTTAGCCGTCACTCTCGTTGGTTCCTCAAAAAGATGAAACAAATTAAATGATTTAAATAAATTCAAAAGTCTTCCAGAATATCTATTTGCCGAGTCTAGTAAATTCACATTAAAATCTCCACATACGATGACAGATTTACTACTAGCAAAAACTTGTTTCAAAGCATCTTCCATCACGGGTTCGAACTGACAAAAGTCTGAGGACGGCGGCCTATATACACATAATATGATGTGATTCTCTAATTCAACACACGAAATTTCAATAACTCGTTCAATGGACAGCTGAACTACATTTTTTAGTTCTTTGCTTTTGTAATCGTCCTTAACAATAATCATAGAGCCTCCATGTATAGCCGATTTTCTAGTAAAGGAGCTGGCGATTCTGTAATTACAAATATTCAATAATAGTTCATGTTGTTTTAACCAGTGCTCAGTAATACACATTACTCCTACATTTAACGCATTCAGTTATTTTGCTGGAGAAGCCTTGTATATTTTGATGAATCAAAATAAAACTACGTTGCTCCTCCGCTGTCTCACGCGTTAGTTTAAAGACTGGCGGCCCGCGGGCGGCGCGCGCGCGGCGTGTCCGGCCCCGCTGCCGTCGTCCGCTACGTACCTAGGTTCGATATTAAATGCTAATAACTTTGCTGTAGCTACTTTACACTTTTTCGACAAAAACAATTTCAATTCATTTAATTTAATTTTTTTTACAAATTTATTAGTGTCAAAGAATTGATATTTATTATTATAACAAGTTACATTATACAACATAGCATTCCACTTAGATATTGTAACATTGCGCTCATAAGACAAATAACTAGAATATGGGAAAGCACATAAAATAATCTTATAGATGCCGCGCTGCTCCACAGCTGACAGTGCACGAAGAAAATCTTCAAAGCCAGATTTCTTTATGCGTAGACTGTTACCCAGCATGATGATCAACGTGGTTGAAGTGTCAAATTTGTCTTTAAACAATCGATCGGCAAACTGCTGGAGACTAGCACCGCGTAGGCAGTAGTTTACGACCCTTTGCTCCAGGAGCTGGTTGAGTATGGGTCCAAAACCCACGCCAATCTCGTCAGAGTACATGACAGTATTGACGGTAGGTAGCGTGCCTGAGTTTGCCATTGCAACCGGAGGAGTGCTTCGTGCAGCGGGCGGCGGGCTTGCGGTTGGCTCGGGGCGCGCGGGCGGCGGGTTGCTCGCAGGCGGCGGCGCTCCGACAGCCGGTGGGGAGTGCGCGGGTGGCGGGCGGGTCGCGGGCGGCGGGGAGCGTTGTAGTGGCGCGGGGCTCGCGAGCGGCGGGGGCCGCTCTGGCGGCGCGGGGCTCACGGGCGGCGCGGGGCTCGAGGGCGGCGGGGCCGCTCCGGCGGCGCGGGGCTCGCAGGCGACGGGGGCCGCGCGGGCGATGCAAGGCTGGCAAGCGGCGGGGGCCGCTCTGGGTGCACGGGGCTGGCGGGCGACGGGGACCGCCACACCGGCGCTCGGGGCCCGATGAGGTGGCTTTGTGCAGGCGAAGTTTCATGCGAACAAACACACATATGATTATTAATAAAAGAGTCAAAGCGTTCTTCATTATAGCGACACATGTTAACTAACTGTGTAGCAGCACTGACATGCGCACTAATTTCACGCTTGCTGCTTTCATATTTAGCGCTTATATCTCTAAGTGATTCTTCTAACCTACTGATTTTTGACAGTAAGGTCTTTGTCATACTGTCATGTAAAGAGTCTCGTGCTTCTAATTCACTCTGAGTTGATTTAAGTTTATTTATTATCACACTGCGCTCTTTAATTAAATGTACATTTTTTTGTAAACCATGTTTAGCATTTATATATTTCTGTGTGCGTCTAATAAATTTCTTAACTTTAATATATTTTTTTAGAGTTTTATTACTTACCAAATAGCATGATGTGGTTGAATCATCTTTTGTCAAATCAATTGTTGATATAACTGACTGAGAGTGGGACGCTGCGGGTGAACTACTGTTGGAGCAGATCATGCCTTCATATAAACTTTTGCCCATTAATTCATCATACAGACTATCAGTTTCGGCAGCTTGGTGACGCTCACATTCTATTTGAAGCTCATGTATGTCTCTGTGAGCTTCCGTTAGCTCACTTTCTAAGTCATCAAACTGCATCCACCGTGGACCCGTGACTTTAACCAGGTCGTCCGTCCATCTCGTTGGTGGGCATCCTACGCTGCGCTTGCCGACTCGCGGTCTCCACTCGAGAACATCTCGGCCCCAGCGACTATCCGACATCTTTTTAGGGTTCCGTAATCCGTAATCAACTAGGAGCCCTTATAGTTTCGCCATGTCTGTCAGTCTGTCTGTCCGCGGGTAAGCTCAGAGACCGTTAGTACTAGAAAGCTGTCATTTGACATGAATAATACATATCAGTCACGCCGACAAAGTGGTACAATAAAAAAAGTAAAAAAAAATTTTTAAGGTACCTGACGTAAAGCGGGGTGATTTTTTTTCTCGACTAACCCTATATTGTGGGTATTGTTGGATAGGTCTTTTAAAACCATTAGGCGGTTGCTAAGACAATTTTTCTATTCAGTAATCTGTTTGCGAAATATTCAACTTTAAAGTGCAAATTTTCATTGAAATCGAGCGTCCCCCCCCCCTCTAAAATCTAAACTGTTGGGTGGAAAAATTTGAAAAAATTCAGAATGGTAGTAAATATATCAAATTTACAAGGAAAATTATAGCGGCTAAGATTGCTTGAGAATTATTAGTAGTTTAAGAGTAAATAGCAGCCTAAGGTATAAAATATACCTGAACTTGGAAGATTCAGTACACATACGAAAAAATATTATTTGATTTTTTCGTAATGGCTACGGAACCCTATCCTGGGCGTGTACGACACGCTCTTGGCCGGTTTTTTTACTCATTTATATTTATTATGTCGTTCCAGGGCGGGTTCACAGAGTCCCTGCTGTTCTACGGTCACTATCACTCGGGCCCGGTGTCGGCGCGCGGGCCGCTCCGCTACAGTATGCCGTTCGCTTACTTCTTCACGATGCTCTCCCTCTATCTCTTGTTCTTCGCGCTGCTCTGCTACAGGTGAGACAGGGACGCCCTGTGTGCACACACTGCTCATTGAGTTAGTGCACTACTGGTCATTTATTTTCCCTCCTATAATCCTTTTTTCTTTGTAGCAAATTTTCATTTGTTTTTTTTTCACGAAGGCAATATTTCCAAGTCTGCTTTTTTAATGAAGCTTATTTTCACATTCGCGAAAAAATTTGTGTAAAGTACGAAAGTCGTACTGTGGGTATACGTTTGTGGGTATACGTTGCCTGTTTGTATGTAAGAACCAGTAAGAACATGTAATAGATTAAGGGGGCGTATTAGAGGCTCTGAAATTTAATCATATTACATAGTTCGTATAATGAATGGTTGACACAGCAACGAGCTGTTTGTTATTCTTGTTGTGCGAACTGACGTACACACGTCGTATGCTTGAATTTTTACTATTTTACCTATAATATACATATTATTTCTGCTACCGCTCTACATTATTTCATTTTTAGCCCGTGGTTAAATCACGCCCTGTCGATATATCTTTAATTATTGAATGTTGTGTTTAGGACGGCGCTATCGTACCGTCGTAATTTTATCGAGACGGCGCGGCGCGGCGGGCTGCGACACCAGTTCGCGAGCCGCGTGTTCTGCGGCTGGGACTTCGGCATCACCACGCCGCAGGCGCAGCGGTTGCACGCCAAGAGCATATTCAACGAGTTCAAGGTCTGTTTATAGGGGGTTTTGAGCCCGAATGGTGTACATACATGGCTTAAGTATACTAAAGTTCGTCTGTCACATGTACATAACTTTATTTCGACATCAAACTTAAAATAGTACACAATTTACAGAAAAGAAAAACATACGTACACTAAGTATTATACCTGCAGTAAGTATATGTGCCTACTACAGCGCTGATTTCCAGTTCCAGTCAATGAGTGCCTTGTTTTGCCGATTTTTGTTTCGATATTGTATGCAAATAGGTAAAGTATGTGTATTTAAGGTACTATAAACAAGTACTTTGCTCACCCGCGACCTCACTTACTCACTTACTTTAGTATTTAAAAATAAGAAAATAAAAATAAAAATAAAAAACCTTTATTGCCACAACTTAAATTTACATAAAATTACACATTGTTAAAAAAATAAAAAAATGTGGGAGAAAAATAAAAAGTCGGGACAATGGGTCCCCAGTCTCAGCATATGCTGGGCTTGATTGCCCCGCGCTGGTTTTCAGACTGGTCCCTGTGAGGAAGACGGCCGGTCGCAGCGCTTCTCACATTCCAATACTGGATAAGCCAAAAAAACAAAACAAAAAAACAATAACAGACAAAATAATTATAAGAGAAAAAAATATAACTATACCTACTTAAACATTAAAAAAAATGACAATCAAAGTTAGCTGCTTTTGGACATACATCGTGTTGTGTGTTATGTGTGTTTGTGATTTCAAGGATTTAAAAAACGTCCTTGCTTCCTTAATAGTTCTAGGTCATTGACATGAACCTCCGCAAAGTAACGCCTGATTCAATCTGAAACCGACCTGTCAAAGTTCAATATCACAACCAAACTTTACTTTCCAGGAGCTTCTAAACGAACAAACGAACACTGCCCCCATATCTTTCTGCACGAAGCTCGGCCAGCGTCTCGCTAACGTGGTGGTGACGGCATTCGTGCTGGCGGTGATAGTGGGGCTGGAGTACGGATTCCTCGAGCT
Organism: Choristoneura fumiferana; assembly: GCF_025370935.1. NCBI lineage: Eukaryota > Metazoa > Arthropoda > Insecta > Lepidoptera > Tortricidae > Choristoneura > Choristoneura fumiferana. The sequence goes on along the minus strand of NC_133477.1, from coordinate 2,806,571 downwards.
GCTGCGCCACGAAAGCAAGCTGGCCCATTGGGAGATCTTGCTGTCCATGGGCATCACTGTCGCAGTCACTGTGTGCCCCTTGCTTTTCGCGCTGATCGTCAAGTAAGTATCGTCCCACTGCAGGGCCCAGGCGAACTGCAAACATGATTTGAATTTTGTATACGAGTATACAGGGTGGAAAGTTGAGATGGGGCAGCAAGGGCAGCTACTAGATCCCTTGCTGTTACGCGAAAATGCTCTTAGGAGACCTTTACTAACTTTTTGAGTGATGACAATCCACAATCACAGATTTTTGATAAAATGTACAGTCAGCGAGAAAATCGACAGTTTTTTTTTTACTGCCAATCGGTCCCATTTCTATCAAGGATTAAAACACTCTTTGAAACCAACTAAGGTTAGAGTACTAGAACACCCACAAATCAAAGAAAACTTTTTCCATACAATTCGTAGGGTACTAATTTGCAAAGTGAAACTTTCGCATGTTGTTTTTGTACGAATATAAATCCATTATGCTTAAAGAAAATTAAACAGTATGTAGACAACTAAAAACTGAACATTTTAACTGAAGTTAGTGTCTTAACCCAGTATTGCTGCCCTATCTCAACTTTCCACCCTGTATTGAAGGTACAGATCTGTTCGTTCACTCACGAAGGCGCAACGTCGTACGGATGTACGACAAGTCTATGTGTGTGTGCGTAGCTCGAACGTGTCCTCAGTCGCAAGCGTACCGTCAGTCACGCACACTAGGACTAAGACAACGTGTAAGTACGAGGTTTACTCGTACACATTGATAATTAGCTGTGGAGGGGCACGCCTTCGTGAGTGAACAGATCTGTACTATCTTTTGAAATTTTCTTATAAAAAAGTTTGCAATTTCCCATAAACTACTTTTTAATTTCTGGGATTTTTTGAGCTGGTCGCGAATTTAGTTTAAGTTACTTGTTTGTCCCTTTTTAGTTTTTTTTTAATGCAGTCGGGGGTTTTCAAATTATTTTTGTATGTGTTTTAGGTTAGAGTACTACAAGCCGCGTACGGCAGTGTACGTGACCTTGGCAAGGACTTGTTGCCTCGATATCGGGACTTTAATGTTGCTGCTGTACTACTGGGCTAACTCCAATGTCGACGTAAGTTATTATTATGAAGTACTAATGATTTACCCTTTTAAATATATGTGTTCGGGTTTTCGGGGGCGAAATAATGAGTTTTATCCAGTTTAAATGTGTTTTTCTTTCGTAATATATAAGAGCGGATTATTTGCAGTAGTTCCTTTGGCGGTAAAAAAAGAAGTATTATTTATTAATTATTGTAGTATGAAAAGAAAGGAATTACTGCGAATAATGCATAAGAGCGGTATTTCATTATTATCAAAGTGAATGCGGTGGACTGGCTGTGTTAGTGTTGGACTTGCAAACTGTTGTCTTGGGTTCGAACCTTGACAGACAAAATAATTTTTGCAGTGTGCAGAGGTGCAGAGATATTTCCAACTATTTGCTATTCCCACTTTTTTATTTAGTTCTGTTAAATTTTATGCTTTTGTTGTTTTATGTTTTTTATTTTATTATTTTGTTTTTATTGAGCAGTGCTGGGAGACTGCTTTCGGCCAGGAAGCGTATCGGCTGGTGTTGCTAGATGCAGTGGTATCCCTGCTAGTGTTGCCAGCGATTGAGTTTGTTAGAGCATTTATGTTTAAGTGAGTTTTTTTTTGTTATTTTTGTATTTGAATATTTATTTGACATGATTTTTTTGTACGTTTATTTTGTTTAAATTTTGTAGAAAAAAATCGGATTTCCAATAACCTGTCACTAAATCTTGACGCACCAAACTTCGATGTATGTACAAGGTCACGAGGAATTTGTGTGTCTTAAACCAATAGAAACGCTCCATTTACCTATCCTAGCTTCGCTGAGCTGTTTCCACTTGAGCTGCGCTGAGCAAGGATAGATTAATAAAACCGTTTTTTATAATTCATGAAAAACACATCCTCGCAACGCATCCTTTTAAATCTCTGGTGTAAACGCAGCCTAACACTTGTTTCTTTTTCTAACCGACTTGAAAAAAAAGGAGGAGGTATTTTTTATGTATAAAGGCAACAATTTACAGGTTACATCCAAAGTCGACTCCCCCAGAGTTCAACATAGCGTACAATTCGCTGACTATAATCTACAACCAAGCCGTGCTGTGGTTCGGCATGCTATTCTCGCCTTTATTGGCAGTGGCTGTAGCGCTGAAATTCCTGCTGCTATTTTACGTGAAGAGGGAATGCGCTTTGAGAGCTTGCCAGCCGGCTAGAAAGGTGAGTTATTAAAATCAGTGGCCATATTGTTTAACAGCTGTGGTGGCCTAGCGGTTTGACCTATCGCCTCTCAAGCAGAGGATCGTGGGTTCAAACCCCGGCTCGCACCTCTGAGTTTTTCGAAATTCATGTGCGAAATTACGTTTGAAATTTACCACGAGTTTACGGTGAAGGAAAACATCGTGAGGAAACCTGTATAAACCTGCGAAGTAATTTAATGGTGTGTGTGAAGTTCCCAATCCGCACTGGGCCCGCGTGGGAACTACAGCCCAAGCCGTTTCCTTCTGAGAGGAGGCCTGTGCCCAGCAGTGGAACTTATATAAGTTCCACTGCTGGGCACAGGCCTCCTCAAGCTATATAAGCTATGTAAGCCTATATAGGCTGGATGATGATGATGTTATTGTCTAACGCCGGAGCGCTCGCGATCGCATTCGCCGTCTCTTTCTACCCTCATCCCGTACCGTGTCGTGTGATAGAAGGAAGTGGTGAAAGCGACTGTGATTCCAAAGTCTCAAGGTGGTTTTCCACCGGCGAGGCGAGACGAGACGAGAATAGAATTGAAATTTCTATGGCAACGCCCGCGGCGACCCGCGGCGGCTCGCGGCGGGCGCGCGAGAATGTATACAAATTTCAATTCTCGTCTCGCCTCGCCAGTGGAACATCACCATCAGACATTAAAACCGCTGTTTAGAATACACAAAGCATTTGTTTGTTTGTCTCTTTATTGTCTAAAAAGGAAATACAAAAAGGTTACAAAAAAGTGCTAAGTACAAAGGCGGAATTATCCCTGAAGGGATCTCTGGCAGTCAACTTTTGAGTGGTAGAGAAGAGCAAATAAATAAGGATCGATAAATTAAGCGAAACTTTTGAGTTTGATTGTTGAATTAATCTGTCATCTCCCAGGATAACAGGATCAAAGGAATTTGGGCACAATTTGTGCCTCTGGGAGAGGACAGGTTAAATGTAAATGCCTGTTTCGCCATTCATTTATAAATTTGATGTGATATTTAATGAAATAAATGTGGATAACTCTTGTCTTAAATCTAGTTTAGTTCGTTAGTTCGACATGTTTCGGGCTAATTTGTAGCGCTTTCCCTTGGAGCAACGCGACTTGGCGGTTCGGAGAGGAAGGGCTGTGAATTAGGCCAAACTCGATTTAAGACGTGAGTTGACCGATTTATTTCATTAAATATGTGTGAGTCTCAGGGCGTTTCGACATGAAAACGCTCTCACGGTAGTTCCATGTTCAACATTTTATGTGACAGATTAATGTGATGTTGTCGCTGTTTATTTGGACAAAACAAACAAAGACGGCACCACATTTATGTTATGTTCGCAACGTTTGTGTAGATCTGGCGCGCGGCGCAGACGCAGACCGTGCTGTACATGCTGGTGGCGATGTCTCTCTTCACCACGCTCTTCGGGATAGGGACGCTGTTCCTCGGGTAAGTCATGCACGTACAGCCACCAGCACTAATATCTGACACAACAAGCGCGCATAAATATCTGATACGGCTCTATTTCTAGGGCCGGAAGGACGTGTCAGATATTTTTACACGCTCCGCTGTGGCAGATATTAATAATAATAATAATAATAAATAAATATCATGGGACACTTGACACCAATTGACCTAGTCCCAAACTAAGCAAAGCTTGTACTATGGATACTAGGCAACGGATAAACATACTTATATAGATAAATACATACTTAAATACATATTAAACATCCAAGACCCGAGAACAAAACATTCGTGTTATTCACACAAATATCTGCCCCGGCCGGGATTCGAACCCAGGACCTCAAGCTTCGTAGTCAGGTGCTCTAACCACTTAGCCATCCGGTCGTCAAAATGCTAGCATAATGACGTCGCATTGCTTGACAAGGGAATTTAATATGACATTTACTGTGAGAACGTTCTACGGTGGGTCAGGAATCAAATGGTTCTATTGTACACGGGTTAATCGGGAGAAAATTGTCATTTAATATGTTTATGATTGTTTTTAGGGTTCCGTACCTCAAAAGGAAAAAACGGAACCCTTATAGGATCACTTTTTGTACGTCTGTCTGTCTGTGTCTGTCAAGACCCTTTTTCTCAGGAACCCGTGGAGGTATCAAGCTGAACCCTGACCAGCCCTAACCTGAGTCTACTGTCCCTTACGCAATCAAAAGATACAGCCGTTTATGCTGCAAATTTTCGACACTCGCAAGGGAATCAAAACCTACAGGGTACTTCCCGTGAACTCAGAATCTCGAAATTTGGTACGAAGCAACGTCTTATAGCACAGATAAAGGAAAAATTGCGACAAGCGTAAATTTTTAGTAACATCATGTAATAAAAATATTTTTAACAATTCGTACGGAACCCTCGGTGCGCGAGTCCGGCTCGCACTTGGTCGGTTTTTCATTCGCGGACTCTCCGCTTCCCCGCTCGCGCTCGTTTCTCCACCCTGCTTCCCCGCTCCGCATCCTCACTCCTCTTCCCGGTTTTGTATGAATTTTTATACTAGTTACCAACTCCTTGTCCACTGAAAAGAAGCAGAGTTTCTATGCAATTTTATTGGTGGATTTTTATCTCGCTCCGCTCCAGTGGACAGGCAGCCTTAGAAACGCTGTGCCCTTAATAATCATCATCATCCCAGCCTATATACGTCCCAGTGCTGGGCACATGCCTCCTCTCAGAATGAGAGGGCTTGTGCCGCAGATCCCACGCGGGCCTAGTGTTGAATGGGAACTTCACACAATCCTTTGAACTGCCTCGCAGGTTTGTGCAGGTTTCCTCACGATGTTTTCCTTCACTGTAAAAGCTTGTGGCGAATTTCAAATGTAATTTGGCATATGAATTTCGCAAAAACTGAGGTGCGAGCGGGGATTTGAACCCACGATCCTCTGCTTGTGAGGCCATAGGTCTAACCACTAGGCCACCATGGCTAAGTGCTCTAAAGTTTACATTTATTTTCAGCTCGTCATCACAATCGTGCGGGCCGTTCAAGGAGTACGAGACGGTGTTCGCTGTGCTGACGGAGGGAGTGTTGCGGCTGTCGCAGCGGCCGGCGGCGCGCGCGGCGCTCACGTTCGCCACGCGGCCTGGCGTCATCGGCTTTCTCGCTCTCGCACTCTGGTAATACTGCGATAGGTTTTTTTTTAAATAATTTATTGAATCAGGCGTTACTTGCCGCGATCGCCGCGAAGTGTATGCGATTCGTACAAAATTATTTATAGATATATTAATAAGCCTCAGCTGTACGTTATGTTACGGTTAAGAACCAATACCGTCTATGTACCATCTTTTAGCATGATAGTTAGGTGTTATTATAACAAGCACTTATGGTTCGGAAAAACCTCTGTTGAGAAGAATCCAGCAAGAAACTCGACGAGGTATATATTTTTTTAAACAGACTTTCAATTATTTATTATTGAATGATATCTATAAATCACAAGTATTTAACACAACTTTATTTTTAACACAGTAGGTTCGCTATTTGAAGTAAGGGATCGTCAATGCGGATCGGAATTATTTCCAAATATCCCTATCCATGATATTATCATTAACTTTATAATACGCCTTAGATATTAATTGTAATCAAATGAACTACTAGAACAAGCAATAATTACTTTGCTCACTGGCAATTTCAACCAGAGTTCAACCTTAGAGCAACACAACCGTTCACCATACTACCAAATGTTAAACTCTTACAGCCTTATTCATAAAAAATCCTTAATTGAGGTTCTTCTTCTCTTTTAAAATATGCTTTTCTGTCCTAATTAATAGGACGATTTCGCCAGTGTCAAGTTAAACTCTCTTTGAGAGGCACGTTGTATGGTGATTGTAGTTTTTGCAACTTGATAGTAAAATTCCAAAAACCACGTGGAGACCACTTGCGCATTTAAAAATGTTAGACACGAGAGCAATATAGGATTTTGGGATCACTGTTCACTGTACGCATAAAACACTATCAAAATTATACTTCAACTAGCCAAAGAAACAGAAATAGCAAAATTACATATTGTCTACATCCGCCATCTTCGAATGCTCAAATCGAATCCCAACTTTAGCAGAGCCTTGATCGACTGATTAGCGCTAACAGACGTTTATGAATCATGTTTTTTAGCATCGGGCCTTCAAGGAGCCTTCAAGGAGGCTCTAACTTTTTATGAATAAGGCTGTTAGTTGTTAGGCTGTTAGATGTTTCACAGAGGTGACATTATAAAATACAAGAGTTTACTCGCGGCTTCGCACGCGTAAACTATTTGGTCTGGTAATTACAATTGAATTTCCGGGGTTTTACAAATTTCCCCTGGGTATTCCCAAAATGTATATCAGTCTTCATTGAGGTTGTGTTAAGAACAACTGTCCAAAATTTCAAGCCCAGCGGTTGTTATATCGAGATTTTATCCCTATCCTGTGGCGTTCTCGCCAACGAACTATAATATCAGTTTGGCGAGTGGATATGTACAGTAAGTAAGTGTATGTAATACCTATGAGAAATAAATTAAAAAAAAATATATATCGGAATAAAAAGTATCCTATGTTTTAATCCAGATTATAAACTAACTCTTTGCCAAATTTCATCCCAATTCGACCAGCGGTTTCAGTGTGAAGAAGTAACAAACATATTCAGTCACTCACACGTGTTGTTACAGCGTGTGGGTGTACTACATGCGCGCGCGCGCGCGGGCGCAGCACGCGATGGCGGCCATCTTGCGGCGGATGCTGGTACTACAGGCAAAAGACAAGGACTTCTTGCTCAACGCCATCGCCAAGGTCTCCAATGGAGGTACTTGAACACACTACTATAAGATGTACCACGTTCTGTATAGACGCTTGCTAAGTTTAATTTATTAGCGTTTTGTGCCTGAATCGATTTGTGGTCCAAACGGAGCCCTATTGCTTTCACGTGTCCACTTGTCTGTCTGTCATCTGTCACACCGGGTTTCAAGTCAAACGGTTGGAGCTGCAGTCTCCATACTGGCAAAAAAAAATCTTAAATGTTTCAATTGGTGTTCTGAAGATTTTTTTACTTTCCGCCATATACGAATGTATTGATAAATCAAATTTTCTCTGAAATATCCACGTTTTTCCTATTATTTTAGAGATGTACGGAATCCTCGGTGCGCGAGAGGTAATATCGATGATTATGCCACTGTCGAGATGTTTATTTTGCCACTGTTCGGTATCTAACCTAACTTAATCCCTTCCATTCCTCCCAGTCCGATATAACTATTATTATCTTTAATTATTTCGCTGTTTAGTAAGTATATTTTTTTCATCATTATAATTTAATTTATAATCCTACAAGAAAAGTCGCGACAGCGTTTTTTTTGATGACCATTATACAGGCTGTTCCAGAAAGTAGAGTCAAGCGAAAGGCTAGATGGCAACAGAAAAGGTATCCAAAACCATTAAAAAATAATATTTTTTCTTTAATTTTCGTTATTGTTGGGCTGCTCCTTGACATTATTTACCTATGGACTTTCGCTTGACCCTTTTTGATAGAACTTTATTTTATTTCAACTAATCCGCCTGTTTTCCAGAATGGATGTACAGCCCCAAATCAGAAGAGCAAGCGAACAGCCACACCTGGAAGTACTTGAACGAGGTCCGGAAACCTTCAAACTCTGATTACCATTTCGACGCGTCCCGCCTCAGCCACTCCCTCCTCGACCGTTCGGCCAGGAGCCGCCCGACCTCCTACCAACCGGAGGTGTCCCGGTCCAATGACGGGGACACGGACAGTTCGTTCAGTTGGCAGGGGTCGAGTAGCTGCTTGAATAAGGGGGAGGGGAGCGGGGATAAGAAATGGATTTGAGTTTGGGAATGTCTACGAATCAAGCGTTTGTTTGTGGTGGGTCTTTATCCATGGAGTAATACCGTTACCTTGCTTCTTCCCTACTCACCTACTAAGATTACACATAATGAGGGCTAAAACACAGGTGAAATATCGCTAGATGGCGTTAGTATCGTGAGGGTAGTTTTGCTTGCAATGAGGGCTATCGCGTATGAATCGCCGCTAGAGGCGCTAGTGTAGCGTGAGGTCTCCGAAATGTCAAATCTCATAGTTTTTGGGTGAGCTACGCGGGTTTATTTATAATTTGAATAATTTTGTGAATATTTTGCAATATCTGAAATTAATTATGACAAATATGCGTTCCGGGGCAATGAATGTCTGTGTTTTGAGACAGTTTTGTCTTTCGGAAACCTTTGTCCTCCCTTTTTTCCGAACAAAACGGGGACTATGCAACACTGTGGCATGCTCGATATTTTATGGTACGGTTTTAAGGTGTATTAAATATGATTTTAATCTAAACTTTGTTTTCATGCCCGTAATAACAGACTTTGAAAGCCATACTTAAAAACCTCACGCAACAGTGCGCCATCTAGTGAGACAAAAAACGATAGCCCTCATTGGCTTATAACTAAATGAACCAATAGGGAATATTACTGAAATTTTCTCCCGTCAGAGTGCAGCACTAGCACAAAACCTTAAACAGTTTTTTGAGTATCTTAAGAGCGTTTATACCTGCTGAGCTGGCAACGTTGCATTTTTGTTAGTTTTTCTCGATTATTCCATAAAAATAAATGAAAATTAAAAATGCCGTCTGACATAACTCATCTTAATATATAAGTTAATATGTCTACTCCAATAATTATTCGTGATAGACTTATATTCTTTAAAAACGAACAAATGTTTATTAAAGCTCTTAAGTGCCATAATATCGTATTATTTCAATTATTTTTTTGGAAATACAGCTCTGTCGTTACTATCAATTTAAAATATCATGTTATTTTGTTACTAATAAATATATCATGATTTCTATAGGTACTAATATTCCTTGCCTCTTTGGTCATGATCTGTAATGGAGACAAAATGTAAAGAGAACTGACATTATCATGGGTTTGCGCTAGTGTCGCCCCCTGCGCAGAGCTTTGCCCAAGCTTTGCCTAATTTGCCCAATTGCAAGCAAGACCGTAACGTCAAAAAACCTCACGATACTAACGCCATCTAGCCATATATTAAATAAATAAATAAATAAAAAAATATTTCGCCTGTCTTTTAACCCTCATTATGTTACACTGACCCAACTCTTTCTAATACCATAAGCCGCTGACTAAAATAAATGTGTCGTCTTAGAGCTTGTCCAGACTCGCGCGTTTCATTTTTATATTGCGTCCAGATGACGCGTTTTACGCGCGTAATAACTAATATTAACTACAATAAAAATATAAAATCTATACGTCCACTCGCCATGGAGTCGCGCGTGGTAGTGGACGCAGCAATGGCGCCTGGGTATCTCAACTCGCGCGTAGTACGTGCGAGTCGAGAGTCGCGCTCATTGCACGCGATTTACGCGCGAGTTGCGAAACGCGCAGCATCATCTGGACGGGATATATGTAGCCCCAGTACCTCGGGAACGCGCGAGTGGACTCGCGCGAGTCCACTCGCGCGTAAATCGCTTCATCTGGACAAGCTCTTATGTCGTGCCGCTGATAGTTGGGACTGTGTGAGATACCACATTATGATGTTGACTTACATATGTATATTTTTTCTTTATCAAAATAAAATATGGGCCCGCGTGGGAACTGTGCCCTGCAGTGGGACGTATATAGGCTGGAATGATGATGATGGTGATCAAAATAAAAACAGGAACGAATAGTTAAGGACAATAATCAGGCATATGCTTTGTCATCTGAATGAAAAAAAAAATGCTTCATCAATTAATCTTAAGTTATCCGATCCCACACAGATTACCCTATCTTGCAAGCATTTATTATTTTATTGGTTTTTTTATTTTATTGTTATATTTACATATGTCGAACTGTGTTTACAAGATCTCTGTTTTTATACATGAACTGATACTGTTAGAGTTAAGTAGGCTATATGTTATATTAATTTCTATAGTTAATAGTGAAAAGTACGATGAAATATATGGAATGATAGCGTTTTTGTTTTATCTACACCCATATAGTAATCCTCAATTATGCGTTCAAAACCATTGGTAATGGCCAGCATTACGACATTGGATTTTATTATGAACACGGCTATATCGTACGCGACCACGTGCAGTCAATGGTTCTTGAACACATGATAGAAGATTTAATATATGGATATAGATAAAATATTGTATGCAACTATACGTAATTAGGCCTTAAAACACTCATGTGACCCTATTAAACCCACACTCGTGTTTTAAGGACCCCTATTACGATACAGTTGCATAAAATACTATTACACATAATATCGCTTTTTACGTAGCGTTTTGGTGGTATTGCATAGAAATGTACAAAATAAATACAAGTAGTCGGCTTCTAACGGATGTTTGGTCAAACTATTTGGTCTTCAGCTAAGCTATTTTTGTATTTCGTTAAATAGCTAATTAAAAACTGGTGTCTCACTGTAGTTTTAACCCGTCGAACGCCCTGCGCGCCACAGGGCGCGTATCTAAGTACTCGTGATTAGTCAATTTTTGTTCTAGTTTCGATCACCTTTTAACATAGGGTACTTGTCCAAAATTACTCAAAAAAGTCATTGGTCGCGCGACGGGTTAATTTAAAGATTAAAAGGTGTCTTAAAATTAATTCAACATATTTCAGCAGATAGTAAGGTTAGCTTGATTGAACACCCCTGTAACAGTTGGTCGAAAGTAATGAAATACATTTACAGACCTTGTAAATGATTCGAAATAGACTTTTATACGTGCTAGTTTTCGATGGTTGTTGTAAGGTAATTGCTTAAGTGTTCTAGATAATGTTCATTTTTTACTGAAATTTCTTGACTAAAAAAAAAAAAAAAAAAAATTTAAAATTTAAACTGTTTATTTCTCTGAAAATTATTTGTTTACATTACATAGCTTAACTTCTAATCTTAATTCGGGTATTAAAGATTATTGGAGTTAAGGAGCTAGTAAGGAGATTATGGAGGAGGACTGAAAACTCGTTACAACGAGTACAGTGATATTATTTAAGCATAATAAATAAATATAATGGAGGCTTTTATAGTATTTTTTATTTTATAGTCGTTGTATTAGACGATATCGATTTTTATATTAGTGGCAAAAAAACCTTGAATGGAGTTTGAAGAAAATTATTTCTGTTGTATTATTTAACTACTTGATATAGTTTTACTATGTGATTAATTGTGAACGTTGTAACTAATAATATTATATAAATGGTGCTATTTGTATGCAGAGAAAATATAATGAATTTACTAAACCAACAATATTATTAACTGAAATAAATAAATACCTATACAATTTTAAACAGTTTTTATTTTAGTTTTAATAGTATTTATCAAATTCTAAAGGGCATCCTGTGTCATATCATGCGTAGAAAGTCCGTAACGTACTTATAATAAAAGTAATGAAATAAAGACTTCCTGCTCCTTCTACAGAACAGGTTCTCTACCTGCTACCCAAAAGATTGTTAAGGCACTTGTTCCAAGCGCCAGCGAGGAAGCGATTAGCTTAGCTATCAACTATTTGCTCGCTCAATAATCGTGCAATGTAATAATTAGATATAGATCCGTGTCAAATGGTTTTATACAAAAAAAAAAACATAGAAATCGGTCGAGCCGTTTTCGGAGGAGTCCGTATAAATCAATAGTATGGAGAATCATCAAATCATAATCAAATAAGAAATCATAAATCAAATAAGAGAAATTAGTACAGTTTCTTTAAAAAAAAAGAAGAAAATTAAAACTAACATATTTTAAGCCTAAAAAGCTTATCTCAAAATAAATCACCCACATAGCAGCTGCTTGGCGTAATCTGGAGTTGGAGGCCGAGACCCACTTTGGGTCACTGCGCCCCCGTATAGTATAGTCATACTCAGCGGCACAAAATTTGGCCAACTGTACATACGAAATTACCTATTTTAGCATACATTTGGGGCCAGATTTTTTTTCCGCTCAGTATAGATCCTGCTCTGCGTTTTCTTCGTATGGAATGCCAACTTGACCGACGAAAGAGCCAGCCACCTGTAGAACTGACAAGCTTCCTTTTTGGTTCATTTTTTATCACTGGCCGGATAAAAAAATCTACGTGATAATCATCGGTTACCATGGAGACGCGTCGTTAGACACGTCAGTCACTGTTTGTTTATTTGTTATCAAGTTTCCCTTAAACAATAATCAAATAATGACGATTTAAATCAAAATAAAAGGGATTTTAGATAGGTAAGTGAGGTTTGTCCTGTACAAAGTAATGCGCAATGTATTGCAATATTTTTCCACTAGATTCTTTTATTAGCTTTAAACTATCTATAATAATAAGTACATTTTGTATTATGCTCCTTTATCTTGCATTCGACTGTTGCTTTAAAACAAAAATTGTATCATATATTAGGTTTGTACTACAGAACCTTTCTACTAGCCATACCTAAATATCAAACGGAAAAACTTTTTTAAGCTATTTTACATATAATAGAAAGGAATACTTGCATGTGACGTCAACCGCAAGTAGCGCCTTACCTACTGCATACAGAAAAGCGTTTAGAAAGAGACAGAATTAAATGAAAAAAAAACTAAGTTAAATTTCAGCCGAACTGATTTTTTTCTTCACTACGTTTGCTGTATTATAAACATTTCATAATATTATGACTAATTCAGAAGTTAAAATAGGTACCTGGTAAAATATTGTTTGCTTTCAAAATTTAAATATTTTTTAGCTTTTAATTAAAAGAACATGAGACAGACATAATTATTAAAATAATATACATGGGT